>NC_060119.1:185766884-185924384 GCF_021461395.2 Schistocerca americana | reverse complement strand
TCCGCCAACGGAGGGTAACGTTTCGATTCCGCGACTGTAGAGGTTACGTGGTTTTGAGACGAAGAACTCTTCGATCTAAGCTCGGAGCGCAAAAGGAATGTTCGTTAAGGCTGCTCGGTAGACAGCGGAAAAGGTGAAAATCTGAGGGCGCAATATCAGGTGAATAAGGTAGGTGGGGAATGACTTCTCAACACAGCTCCTGTATAGCGTTTTTTGTCTGTCACGCAGAATGCCGGCGGGCGGTAGCCTGGAGTAACGTCACTTCACGCAATATTCCTGGTCGCTGTTCTTGGATTGCAGCTGCAAGGCGTCTCGGTTGTTGATAGTAAAAGTCAACACCAATGGTTAAACCACGGGGATGCAATTCGTCGTACAACACACCACCGCTGCTCCACCAAATGAATAACATTCTCATTTGTGAATGCGCGCAGGTCATTCTATGGGGAGTTGCTGCTGCTTTTTTTTTTTTGACTGAACCAATTATTTCTTTTCCTTATTGAGCATAAAACCACTATTTCTCGTCGCCAGAAATGATACAGGATACGATTGGTCGGTGTTTTACGCGAACCAGTTGATGACGAGCAAGCTGAGGTGTACAAACGGCCACTCGCAAATTTTGTCTTACAGCGTGCGGTACCCTTACACCCGATTTTTGAACCTACTGTGTTTCATGCAAATGTCGCACAATGGTGGAATGATCACAGTTCATCACAATTGCCAGTTCTCGGGTCACAGACGTGGATAATTCGTGGTTAATGCGTTTAAACTATCTTCATCAAAGCCGGCTTATGTGGCCGTGCGGTTCTAGGCGCTTCAGTCTGGAACTGCGCGACCGCTACGGTCGAAGGTTCGAATCCTGCCTCGGGCATGGATGTGTGTGATGTCCTTAGGTTAGTTAGGTTTAAGTAGTTCTAAGTTCTAGGGGACTGATGACCCAAAGTGCTCAGAGCCATATCTTCATCAAACACTAAAGGTCTTCCTGAACAAGAGGGATCACTAATGTCAAAACGATCCTCATCAAAATGAGGAGACCATTTTCTTGCTGTGCGCTGTCCTGTGGCGTTATCCCGTATTCTGCGCAAATGGTTCAGATGGCTCTAAGCACTATGGGACTTGACATCTGAGGTCATTAGTCTCCTAGAACTTAGAACTACTTAAACTTAACCAACCTAAGGACATCACACACATCCATGCCAGACCGTAGCAGCCGCGCGGTTCCGGACTGAAGCGCCTAGAACCGCTCGGCTTCTGCGCAAATGTTTCTGCCTGCCTCCAGTGCTGTCACCCCTCAATTGAACCCAAACAGAAGAATAGGTCGCAAATGTTCCGATTTCTCCATTTGGCACTCCTCTTTCTAGTATCCGCAACTCCAGTTACTATCTCCAAATGAGAAAATGACGTATCTAAACTTAAATAGTAACAGTGAACTACAATTAAAAAATTACAATCGATAAATAGACTCCTAGCAACCGCAATATCAATGTGCAAAATAAAAACCCTAAGACGTTAGGCACCAACCTAATATTTAATCTGTGTTTCTATTTGGTCATTTTCCCTCTGCGTTGTGTAGTACAGTACTTACTATTAAGGTCAGTTATACTGCTGCGAGCGTAAGGGTGCCACAATACGCAGTGCTACAAGAGTGCACATATTCCGCTGTACCTTGCCCCGAACTCTAGAACGGCAGCAGCTACTCTGAAGACAGTGCACACGACTCCGAGGTACGGTAGTGGGTCTCCTTGCAACGATATGACGTTGTGTGTGTGTGTGTGTGTGTGTGTGTGTGTGTGTGTGTGAGAGAGAGAGAGAGAGAGAGAGAGAGAGAGAGAGAGAGAGAGAGAGAGAGAGACACGTCGTTGTGGCTGGAACGGGATGGACCATAAGCAACTGGTGCGGTCCACCGCCGTAGCAGTTCTGCACTTGCTGAACAGCGTGGCGTGGGCGTCTAGTAGTGCTGGCTGAGAGCGCCAGACGTGGCGTAGCCTTGCGGTCGCTGTGACGTCACACCGTGGACTGCGGCCACTGCAGCGGTGCATTGCTGCGACTGTAATGAGAAACTTTGCCGCCGCAGCCCTCACTGCCACGGACTGCGAGGGGCGTCCTGTTCGTACAAGTCAGGAGCGGGCAGACAGTGTGCCACCATACCAGGGTTTAATTTCGGCAGGAACGTCGTTCCGGGAACTCCTAGGGACGGTTAACTCACTGGAATAAATCGGCGTCGGTTAAAATAGTATACTTCCATTAAATCACGTTACTACTTTCAGGTCTGTTCAAAAATTCTGAAACATTCTTGATTTTGCGCTGATGGTGTGTTGGAGCGAAATGGGGTTGGCATCCTTGCAAACGCCAGTCTTTCATGTGTACATTGCTGTGCCGAC
The DNA here is from genome assembly GCF_021461395.2 of Schistocerca americana. NCBI lineage: Eukaryota > Metazoa > Arthropoda > Insecta > Orthoptera > Acrididae > Schistocerca > Schistocerca americana. Next base: position 185,922,006 of record NC_060119.1, on the reverse strand, counting down.
CGGTATGGCCGAGCGGTTGTAGGTGCTTCAGTCTGGAACCGCGCTGCCGGCACGGTCGCAGGTTCGAATCCTGCCTCGGGCATGGATGTGTGTGATGTCCTTAGGTTAGTTAGATTTAAGTAGTTCTAAGTTCTAGGGGACTAATGATCTTAGATGTTAAGTCCCATAGTGCTCAGAGCCACTTTTTATTTTTATTTATTTATTTATTTATTTTTTGTACATTGCTGTATGTCTCTTAATTATTGTTCAGTGCTGTAATGAATAGAACGTTGTGTCGCACAGTTTGCGAATTTTGAGATGAAAGAGTTAAGGAGCAAAGCGTCTGTATTAAATTTTTAGTGAACACAAGAGAACTTGTACAGGACACAAAAAATTATACAGGAAGCCTACGGTGTTAAGTGGTTAAGCCGTACTCGGTGTTGCGAATGGTTCACACAGTTTAAAAACGGCCGAACGGAGAAATCAAATATGATGCTCATTCATAACGCCCTTCGACGTCTACCGACGACGCTCGAGTCAGAAACGTGCCAAGATAGACTGCTCGAGAGATTTCAGAAGAATGTAATATTTCAGTTGGATCATGTCATGAAATCCTAACCCAGCATGTCGCAATGCATCGTGTTGCCGCCAAGTTCGTCCCACGGCTCATGATTCAACATCAGAAAGATGTCAGCCTCCTGGTAGCTGAGTGGTCAGCTCGACGGAATGTCATACCTAAGGGCCCGGGTTCGATTCCCGGCTGGGTCGGAGATTTTCTCCGCTCAGGGACTGGGTCATGTGTTGTCCTTATCATCATCATTTCATCCCCGTCGACACGCTAGTCGCCGAAGTGGCGTCAAATCGAAAGATTTGCACCAGGCGAACGGTCTACCGACGGAAGGCCCTAGCCACACGGCACTTCCATTTTCCATCAGAAAGATCTTCGCCTCCCAATCTGCTAAGAGCTTTTGGATCGCGCAAATGAGAATGAGATTTTCTTTAAGAGAATCACAACTGGTGATGAGACGTGGGTCTACGGTTGTGATGTTGAGACCAACGTTCAATTCTCACAATGCGTCGGAAAATGTTCTGGATGAGCAAAAAAAAAAAAAAAAAGATCGCCAGGTCAGGTCAAATGTCAAAGCCATGCTGATAGTTTTCGTTGACTTGGAAGGATTACTTCATCGTGAATTCGAGCCACAGAGAGGAACTGGTAATCGGTACAAGTTGCGACCCCCTGCGAGAACATGTGAGAAGAAATGGCCTGAAACGTGGAGAGGCAACCAATGGCTCTTTCATCACAATAATGCACCCGCACATTCATCCCTGTTGGTGCGTGACGATTGAACAAAAAACGAAATCACTGTGCTGCCTAATCCTCCCTACTCACCAGATTTGACCATTGCGGTCTTTTATATGTATAAAAGTTGAACACTCTGCTGAAAGGACAAAGACTTGCAACGATAGAACAAAGAAAATTCGTAGACGTCGCTTCACGCGATCCAGCAAGAGGCGTATCAAGACTGCTTCCGGAAGTAGAGATGGCCTCGGGAGCGGTGTAACAACACCTGCCTAATTGGACTCGACTAATGAAGTAGTGCTGGAGGGAATTGACACTATGAAGCCTGCAGGACTGTCCGTCAATCCGTACGAGGGGATGGAGATCTCTCCTGAACAGCACGTTCCAAGGCATCCCAGATATGCTCAATAATGTTCATGTCTGCGGAGTCTGGTGGCCAGCGGAGGTGTAATAGGCTCAGAAGAGTGTTACTGGAGCCACTCCGTAGCAATTCTGGACGTGTGGGGTGTCACATTTTCCTGCTGGAACTGCGAAAATCCGTCGGGAAGCACAATGGACATGAATGGATGCAGGTGATCATCTAGACGTATCAGCGGTCCCATATTACTGCAACTGCGCACGCCCCACGCCATTACAGAGCCTCCACCAGCTTGAACATTCTCCTGCTGACATGCTCGATACAATTTGAAACTAGACTCGTCCGACCAAACTACTTGTTTACAGTCATCAACAGTCATTCGGGAGGACGACGGTTCAATCCCGCGTCCGGCCATCCTGATTTAGCTTTTCCGTGATTTCCCTAAATCGCTCCCGGCAAATGGCGGGATGGTTCCTTTCAAAGGGCACGGCCGACTTCCTTCCCCGTCCTTCCCTAATCCGATGAGACCGATGACCTCGCTGTCTGATCTCCTTCCCCAAACAACCCAACCCAACCCCATCAACAGTCCAGTTTCGATGTTGACGGGCCCAGGTGAGGCGTAAAGCTTGGTTTCGTGCAGTCAAGGTTATGCGAGCGGGCTTTCGGCTGCGAAAGCCAATATCGATGATGTTTCGTTGAATGGTTCTCACATTAACACTTGTTGATGGCCCGGCATTGAAATCTGCAGCAATTTGCGGAAGGGTTCCACTTCAGTCACATTGAGCGATTCTCTTCAGTCGTCGTTGCTCTCCTCCTTGTAGAATCTATTTCCGGCCGCAGGAATGTCGGAGATTTGATGTTTTACCGGATTCCTGATATTCACGGTACATTCGTGAAATGGTCGTAAGGGGTAGTTCCCGCATCATCACTACCTCGGAGATGCTGTGTTCCATCGTTCGTGCGCCGACTATTAACACGACGTTTAAACTCAGTTAAATCTTGATAACCTGCCATTGTAGCAGCAGTAACCGATCTGACAACTGCTCCAGACACATGTCTTATATAGGCGTTCTCGACCGCAGATCCGTATTCGGCCTGTTTGCATGACTCTGTACTTGAATACCCGTGCTTATACCAGTTTCTTTAGCGCTTCAGTGTATACAGTAATGGAAATAAGTATTCATACACTAGAGCGTGAAAAAGTAAACTGCCTTTATTGACAATACGAAACCAAAAACACTAATTGGATATGCACTATACACATTCGACAGTCGCAAATGCAGCTATGCTTGTATAGAACGAGAGTGAACAAGCCTTTACAAAACAAAATACAAAAACCTCTGCCAAGTTCTCTACTGAGCTGGGAATTAAGTATTCATACACCAACAGAAAATGACACTTCTAACAAAGCCAGAACATGTTTAATACTTCGTATGCATACCCTTCCGATGTATTACTTCTCGCAACCTCCGTGGCATGGAATGGACCAATTTTCTTGTAGTTTCCGACGTGATACCTTCCTATTCTCGAAGGAGAGCCTCTTTCAAAGAGGCCTTACTACGGAATTCTTGTTTTCTCACTCGTGTTTCCAGTTCACTCCACAAGTGTTCGATGGGATTCACTTCCGGACTCTGGGCTGGTGTTTTAAGAGTGTGTGGAGTGTTGAAGAGCAACCACAACCGGACAGTTTGCGCCTTATGTTTAGGATCATTGTCCTGTTGGAAGTAATAATTTCTAGGAAGACCCAAGGCGTCAACACTGTTGTAAGTTCTGTTTGAGAATGTTCATATACACAAATCTGTCCATGGTACCTTCCACAAACACTAATTTTCTGACACCGGAGGCTGACATACAGCCCCATACCATCACTCCACCTCCGTGCTTCACCGTGGGTTGAATGTTGTTTCGGTCGAGGTATGTATTCGGTCTTCTCCAGACCAAGATCCTACCATCAGTGTGCACGATATAAAATTTGCTTTCATCACTAAACCATACAGTATCCCAGAAGTCTGCTGTATTGGATACATGCTGTTTCGCGGATTCCATCCGTCACTTCCTGTTCTTTTTGCTGATGTAGGGCTTTCCTCCGAGACCCTGACTCTGTAGCCCGAACGATTGAGAATGGTACGAACTGCCGTTGGAGTGATATCCTTTCCGAAGTGGTCATGTACATATGCGGATAGTGCCGACGCTGTCGTTTTCAGGTTTTTCTTGATTCTTAGTAGCATTCTGGTCTCTCTTGTTGTAAGTTTCTGTGGACGACCGTGTCGGTCACTGTTTATTACAACATATCTGTCCTTATATTGCTTAATGATAGATTGCACAGTCGCTCAGCTTCGTCCTATGATGATCGCAATTTCGGCATACGACTTGTGTTGAAGATATTGGGCGACAACGGCGTTTCGTTCCTTAATGGTCGTTTCCTTCCCCTTGCGGCCCATTCTGCTGTTCCACGGTACCCACGTCCAACGTGCTGTTGCTTCACGGCCGTTTGCGGAGTGTAATGTATTTTATTTCCCAGAATAGATTTATGGCATACTGGAAGCTTCATTACCAAGAACATGGTTATCTGACACTACATTATCGTACTTATTCGTATCGGCGCTGTGGGTCTGTGGGTGATTTAATATCACAACACACCATCGTAGTTTGTCACCACCTACTGTATGAATACTTATTTCCATGACTGTATGTGGACCGATTTCAAGCAAATATGGGGTGTCTGTGTATAATTACACACACACACACACACACACACACAGCAGATATGCTTGAAATCGGTCGGTCCAATGTAAGAGGAGTATATATACATTCATATGTGCACCCATTTTTAGAATTTGTACGGATTCATGGATATGATGGGATACAAGACGAATTATATCCATGGGTTATTATGAATGTCCACGCAAGCTGGAGGAAAAGGTAGGAATGAAACATGAACAACAGCTGCGTCAGCTATTGCACGAAATTGAAGATAGCGTTTGAGGGAGGCGTTATGAAGTGCAGCGACGACTGATATTGGGGGGGGTGAGAGCGACTGCGCCAGGCACGGACGGACGTGCCGCGGCGCTCGCGTCGGCTGGCGCGCGTCGCTGCAAGCTACGTGCTGCGCGCCGGCTCTCCAGAACGGAAACGCGGGACGTGCCCCGGGATAGGCGCAGTGTAAAGCCGCCCGCTGGGAACCGACGCTTCCGCCTGATCCGTTCCCCGCTTCGCACATGCATCCGTAACCCGCAAGCTACCGTCCGGTGTTTGGCAGAGGGTACACAGCATGCCGGCACCCACACCTACACTACTGGCCATTAAAATTGCTACACCAAGAAGAAATGCAGATGATTAACGGGTATTCATTGGACAAATATATTATACTAGAACTGACATGCGATTACATTTTCAAGCAATTTGGGTGCATAGATCCTGAGAAATCACTACCCAGAACAAACATCTCTGGCCATAATAACGGCCTTGATACGCTTGGGCATTGAGTCAAACAGAGCTTGGATGGCGTGTACAGGTACAGCTGCACATGCAGCTTCAACCCGATACGACAGTTCATCAAGAGTAGTGACTGGTGTATTGTGACGAGCCAGTTGCTCGGCCACCATTGACCAGACGTCTTCAATTGGTGAGAGATCTGGAGAATGTGCTGGCCAGGGCAGCAGTCGAACATTACCTGTATCCAGAAAGGCCGGTACAGGACCTGCAACATGCGGTAGTGCATTATCCTGCTGAAATGTAGGGTATCGCAGGGATCGAACGAAGGGTAGAGCCACGGGTGGTAACACATCTGAAATGAAATGTAACGTCCACTGTTGAAAGTGCCGTCAATGCGAACAAGATGTGACAGAGACGTGTAACCAATGGCACCCCATACCATCACGCCGGGTGATACGCCACTATGGCCATGACGAATACACGCTTCCAATGTGCGTTCATCGCAATGTCGCCAAACACGTATGCGACCATCATGATGCTGTAAACAGAACCTGGATTCATCCGAAAAAAAAATGACGTTTTGCTATTCGTGCACCCAGGTTCGTCGTTGAGTACACAATCGCAGGCGCTCCTGTCTGTAATGCAGCTTCAAGGGTAACCGCAGCCACGTTCTCCGAGCTGATAGTCCATGCTGCTGCAAACGTCGTCGAACTGTTCGTACAGATGGTTGTTGTCTTGCAAACGTCCCTATCTGTTGACTCAGGTATCGAGACGTGGCTGCACAATCCGTTACAATCATGCGGATAAGATGCCTGTCATCTCAACTGCTAGTGATACGAGGCCGCTGGGATCCAGCACGGTGTTCCGTATTACCCTCCTGAACCTACCGATACCATATGCTGCTAACAGTCATTGGATCTCGACCAACGCGAGCAGCAATGTCGCGATACGACAAACCGCACTCGATAGGCTACAATCCACCCTTATCAAAGTCGTAAACGTGATGGTACGCATTTCTCCTCCTTACACGAGGCATCACAACGTTTCACCAGGCAACGCCGGTCAACTGCTGTTTGTGTATGAGAAATCGGTTGGAAACTTTCCTCATGTCAGCACGTTGTAGGTGTCGCCACCGGCGCCAACCTTGTGTGAAAGCTCTGAAAAGCTAATCATTTTCATATCACAGCATCTTCTTCCTGTCGGTTATATTTCGCGTCTGTAGCACGTCATCTTCGTGGTGCAGCAATGTTAATGGCCAGTAGTGTATTTTGTTCCCGGATGCTACGCAGAAGAAAAATTATCGGTAATCCTTTCGCTTGGGCCCTAGTGCCTTTAATTTTAGCGACGTCGTTGTGGTGGAACGCGTGAAGTACGTTAGGGGAAGAAATGTTTCTTGATTCATTTTGGAACCCAGGCGCTCTGAACTTCGTAAGGCTGTCCCAATGCACAATGTTTCTCCTGTAACATCGCCTATCGCAGCCCGTTATGTGTTTCTGTGACTGACTCAAAGCGACTAAACAAACCAGTCACAAATTGTACAATTCTTGGTTGAATTTTTTTTTTACTACGGACACAAAGGTTTAGTGTTTAGAGGAGATAACAAGAAACACTCTTTTGTTTCCGCCCTGGGGGTCCATGAAGGTACTGGCACTAGCAGATGTGCCAACTCTCTTGATTTAAGCGGGAGACTCCCGATTTTCCCTTCTTCCTGCCGATCTCCCGACAGTTTCAATACTTTCCTTACTATTTTATTTGAAAATCCGGCGCCTTCGGTACATTGGTGGATGACAAAGTATGGCTGCTACTTGTCTACGTTAACTTGGTAGATTGGTGCCGTGGCTGTCGGGAGCGGAAGTAGGCGTAGATCGCGCTTCGTATCTACAAGGAAGTGAGGAACTTATCGTTGGCAGCGTTCGGAGTCAAATGAATATCTTTCAACTAGTGCCAATTTCCTCCGCTTCTGGTAGCACCAGCGCAATCGTGAAGTTAGCGTGGACAAAGAGTAGTCGATAGTTGTTCCAAGCGAAGTGATTAGCATTGTTGTGTCTAAAACGCAGTGTTGCCAATTTAAGGGATTTCCCCCCAAATTTGAATGTGTGTGAATCCAAAGATACCTGCAGAGCTCATCATTTATATTATTCAGCATGTTGAATGATAAATTATACAGTCCGAGGGCTCAGGTATGTCCATTATTTAGTATTTACATGTAAATAATAAAGCAAATGTAATTGAATTGTTACTGTTATTGAATTATTGCAACTTTAATCGTCAGGGATGTGTTGTAATTCACAAAAGTACGCCGCTAAAATTTTCACTTTTGAAAGTTGGCATATCTGCACTAGTGATGTTCAGAGGCGGTGTTCGGATAAACGTGTGATGAGTATTCTTTTGTAGATGATGCTGAAAATATCGTTGGTGAACATTAATGCACAACTGGCATCTGCGTGCTAATCTTTCTAGGGACGCAGATGATCCACTCAACGCAGGAGGCAGGCTGCCTAAAGCCGTCGGCACACGGACCGTGCTGTCGAACGTTAACGTTGAGCGTGCCGAGTTCAATGTGCTGCTGAACGCTCAGGAACGATGCGACTCGTGCATACGGTACGTGGGCCCCAAAGTGGTATACGCGATCGCAACGCACTCCAGCGGCAGTTTGAGGGATGTTTCTAGTTCGTTAATCACACTATTTACTCAATGGGCTCGCGTAAAATTCCCACGTTAGCTCTGTTAAAACGTACCATGTGCAATCAACAAGGACACAGGCTTATAAAAGATCCGTTACAAGCAGTGCGGTACAAATGTGGAATACTTCTCCGCATAAGATAAACATTATTTCATCATTCCCACATTTTAGTAAAACGCCAAGGTCAGTCTTACTTCATCACTTTTCCTACCGAGTAGCAGAATCTTTGCAACATGTGAATTACGAAGCGTAAAAGAAAAAGGAGCAAAATATCTTTATACAAGTAGCGCAAGCTGTCCTGTAGATTAAGCCAATCGAAAAGAGTCACCCCCTCAAAAAAAGGTGAACTTATATAAATATAACATCAAATATTATAATATATACTTATATTAAACTAATAATAAAGTATCAGAACCTAATAAAAACGCGAATCTTAGGAAAAAAATTCGGAAGTGTCAAGACGCGAACCAGCGCCCTATGAAACAGTCACTGGACAGTGACGCTAGTCATAACGCTAATCCAACAACACGCTTCTTTATCTAATCATATTATATTACGGCGTGCTGAAAACCTTATTCGTAGATATGTTACTAATTGAAATTTAATTATAACAAATTGTACCAAGAACAATGCGTTTTAGATGGATCTTCAGTGTGTCACTGCCTTCAACTAGCCTACTCTCATAATACGCAAGTTACAGTAATTCTTTTGCCACGAATATGATGTTTCTCATTATTTTATTGGAACGAATCACACAGTTAACGAGTTTTCCAGTGACTCTCAATGTGCTGGTGCTCAGAAGCGGCATATATACATATAGGCTTGAAATGAATGCCAATATTGCACCTCACAACTCTGTACCGAAGGGAGACGGCGTGCGTGTGACGTAGGTGGCGTTGTGCCATCTCATTGGTCAACGCTCAGGCGCACGCTCAGAATATCTGACATGCCAGATATTGCTCTGCACGTTCGGAAAGACTCCCGAACGTGCTTTTCCACGCTATGACGTCATAAAATCGGCACGCTCAACGTTCGGATGCACGGTCCGTGTGCCGACGGCTTAGGACGAGGCCGTCTCTCTCTGAGAGGAAGACCTGCACTTTTTCACCGTCTGCGGACGTCAAAGGGCTGGGCGCACTTCCGTGGACTTACGATTAACGAAGCTGTGTTTACGTTTGGACTACACAAACACCGCCCATCGCGACCTCGACTTGTGTTTAACTTGGTCTTCCTGCAAGGAGGGGCACAAGATTAACGCAAGGACGAACATTCAGTACGAAGACAGGGGCAAGACTGTGTACAGTGAGGAAGACTGCGTGTATTTGAAACTGTTTTACGTTGTAAGTAGCGCGTGCCACATCACTAGTACCACTTTTGTTAAATGCAGGTAAATGGTACTGCGATTTGTTGAATTCGTGGTGAATGAAGAACGAGAAATAGAAGGCTGAAGCATTCATCTCTCTAAGCACACGTGGCGCGTAACAGAAACATAATATAGGAGAAATAGTTGTCTTCTGGATTATCAACGTGTGTACTGCTGAGCCGCGATATATTTTTTTACATAAAAGATCTGCCTCATCGAGCGTGCCTGACACATGTTTGATGTACGTGTTATCTGCATTGTTTCATTTCATTTTAAGCGAAAGTGTTAACTGTAACAGCTACATCCTTGCTGCTGTACAGCAAACGTTTTCCTCAATTTTGATATTTTCTTCTATGCCGTTTCTCAGTGCTTCTTCAGCCCTTACCATTTTAATGTTTATCAGGGCAGCATATTTGTACGGCTCTGCTCAGTCAGCTTTAGGGATTCCCTTGGTTCAAATTGCTCTGAGCACTATGGGACTTAACAGCGGAGGTCATCAGTCCCCTATAAATTAGAACTACTTAAACCTAACCAACCTAAGGACATCACACACATCCATGCCCGAGGCAGGATTCAAACCTGCAACCGTAGCGGTCACGCGCTTCCAGACTGTAGCGCCTAGAACCGCTCGGCCGCCTCGGCCGGCGGGATTCCCTTGTATAAGTTGGAATTTTGTTGTTAGGAAGTCTCTACAATTAATGTTATTGCAACAAGAATTTATCTGTAGTACTGGACAAACGATACTATCGTTCAACTAACTAAGTTCCTCCCGAACAGGCCATGAAGGCCCAACGGTACCGACCGTCCGCCATGTCATTCTCAGCCCACAGGTGTTACTGGATACGGATATGGAGGGGCATGTGGTCAGCACACCGCTCTCCCGGCCGTATGTCAGTTTCCGAGGCCGGAGCCGCTACTTCTCAATCAAGTAGCTCCTCAGTTTGCCTCACATAGGCTGAATGCACCTCGCTTGCCAACAGCGCTGGGCAGACCAGATGGTCAGCCATCCAAGTGATAGCTCAGCCCGACAGCGCTTAACTTCGGTGATCGGACGAGAACCGGTGTTACCACTGCGGCAAGGCCGTTGGCTACTAGCGTTCAAGCAAGGTAATAAAGAGTGAAAATGTCAAAGATAGTATTAAACTGACTGTAATTGCTATCTTGAAAGTAAATTACAGCGGCATGGAGATACTGAATATACCAACAAATATCATTAGAACACGGGAAGAGTGAAAACTCGAAAATAGGATTGAATCGTGACTGTGATATTTTTATTAGTTATTATTTGTTGTTGTTACATGTGAGCTGCACCGCAGAAGATATTAAAGTCCGTATTTCACAGTAACGGTTAGTAATAAAATCTAAACTATATTAATAACGTTAAGGCACGTGGTGGAGATAATACCAGACTATAAGGGCACGAGAAGATGGGAAGATCGAGCGGAACAAGAGATTTCTCGAGCTGTGGCATAAACTGCTATAACTGTTCGCGTCGTGCTGAAGAACAGCACTTGCCGCTTTGTCAGAGCATTGCTACAAATAATGTGATCGAAAACGGGACTACGATACGTTGAACTGTTGCAGAAGTATTTAAGGATAACATCTTCGTTGACTCACCCTGCACAATGAAGGGAAATAGTTGCTTTTTTTTGGCTGAAAATTTATCTCTACTGCGCTAGACTTAGCCGTTACGAACTGTGCCCTCGAGTGCCGGCCTGTGTGGCCGAGCGGTTCTAGGCGCTTCAGTCTGGAACCGCGCGACCGCTACGGTCGCAGGTTCGTATCCTGCCTTAGGCATGGATGTGTGTGGTGTCCTCAGGTTAGTTAGGTTTAAGTACTTCTAAGTTCTAGGGGACTGATGACCTTAGATGTTAAGTCCCATAGTGCTCAGAGCCATTTGAACCATTTGTGCCCTCGAGTGTGTCTGCTGTGTTGTTTGGTAGTTGTCTGCTGTGTCATACGGGTTTCTTGATCAAGGTTAGACGTTTTCTGAAGTTTCAGATCAGCATGAGGGAAAAAGTCAGTCACGTGAACGCTGTTCTGGGAAAGTATTATATTTTATTGCTTACCCATAGTACAGGTACAGTTGTATTCTGTTATAATTATAACGTTTTGTTTATAATTTGCTTTTATGCATGTGACTCTCCTTTTACCTCCAGAAGATGCACTCTGACTTTATTCATTGTTTCCTTGGGGACACGTTTGCGCCGATTTCCTGTCTGTGCGTTTATCTAGCCTTTTTCCTAGGAGCTACAGATCGATAATTTTCAGCTCGAAACGCGTAAGTAATTTACTGTGTGTGTGTGTGTGTGTGTGTGTGTGTGTGTGTGTGTGTGTGTGTGTGTGTATTTGTATTTATTTCTCGCGACGACATCCGTACACGTCACGGCAGTTCTGAGAACGTTCAAAAATGTTCAAATGTGTGTGAAATCTTATGGGACTTAACTGCTGTCATCAGTCCCTAAGCTTACACGCTACTTAACCTAAATTATCCTAGGGACAAACACACACACACCCATGCCCGAGGGAGGACTCGAACCTCCGCCGGGACCAGCCACACAGTCCATTACTGCAGCGCGATAGACCGACTAATGCCGCGCGGCAGAACGTTCTCGAGCCCTGAACTTGATCGCAGTCCTCCTCAGTCTTCATAAGAGACAATTGTCTCTTGTGGCTGCCATTATATTTCAGCTGCCCACGAAGTAGTGGGCTGGCAGCGGATCAAAACGCTCTTCAGGCAAAGGTTATGCATAAAAGTTTCGACACATGAAACGAATAACAATACACGTTAAAAAAAAAACTCATCTGTGGACAGTTCCCACGTTTTTTAAAACTTTCTAGATTTTATATTACAGTTGAAGTATAATCGCTGATGATGATGATGATTATTATGGCGATATTTGTGGCGCACGACAGTGCTGTGGTGGAGGTGGATTGGTGGGTGTAACTGTGGAACCGCAGTCGACTAAAACTCGTTGAGGTGAAGGAATGACAAGAGAGAAGTGGAAGGATGGTGTGAGGTGGGGCGTTGTGACTAGGGCTGAAAGCAGGGTATATCTGGAGACACATTTCAAATTGGATAGCAGGAGTTGGTTGAAGTTCTGGCGGGAGAGGACGGAGAAGGCGTACAGTTTCGTGAAAGATAGGGTTATTGATGCCGTGGCCAGGCAGGGTTGTGGCATAGATGGCTGGTGATTGGTCGACGGACGTCGTCGTTATGTCGTTCTGTCGCAGACTGTGTCCATGTCTGCAGTGGTGGCGCCAGGGCCATTGCTCTCGTAGGAACACGAACAACTCAGCGCATTTCTCTTTGTCTTTTCAGCTGTCTCGGTTGCAGCTCTTCTCGTACATTCTAATTTCTGCCATTTCTTTAACAACAGAATCCCGGTATGTAGAAACTTACGACAGACTTTTAGAGTTTTTGTATGTCCATCCTTTTAAGCAGGACGTCTCTGGAAGGACGGCCGTTTACTATCGTGACAAAAAATAAAATACCTACAGCCCGCCCTATGATTTTATTTTATTTTGTCGCTACTAGTTTCGACGCCTCATTGCGTCATCTTCAGGCTGTTTTTATGCGGTACAGGTTGATACGATCCCCATGCATAACCTTTCAGTTGCCAACATTACTGGATTCGCAGATAATGTGTCAGAACTCCAACTATCAACATGTTGACAGTTGGAACTTCCTGGCGGATTAAAACTGTGTGCCGGACCGAGACTCGAACTCGGGACCTTTGCCTTTCGCGGACAAGTGCTCTACGGGCTGAGCTACCCAAGCACGACTCGGGCCCCGTCCTCACAGCTTTAATTCCGCCAGTACCTCGTCTCCTACCTTCCAAACTTTGCAGAAGCTCTCCTGCGAACCTCGCAGAACTAGCACCGCTGGAAGAAAGGATATTAAAGCTGTGAGGACGGGGCGTGAGTCGTGCTTGGGTAGTTCAGTCGGTAGAGCACTTGCCCGCGAATGGCAAATGTCCCGAGTTCGAGTCTCGGTCCGGCACTCAGTTTTAATCAGCCAGGAAGTTTCATGTCAACGGACACTCCGCTGTAGAGTGGAAATTTCATTCTATGTTGACAGTTGATGGAGTGCTGAAACGTTGACAGTTGATGGTTGGAGTGCATTCACATTATATGCGAATCCAGTAATGCTGCCAACTGATGGGTTATGCATGGGGATCGTATCAACATGTACCGCATCAAAACAGCCTGAAGATGACGCAATTAAGTGTCGAAACTGGCAGCGACAAAATAAAATCAAATCATAAGGACGGCTGTGGCTGTTTTATTTTCTGTCACGACTTTGTGTCGTCAGAGATTATTATCCGACTGTGCTCAGCAACTGTCCATTTCTCAAGTTCTCGGTTTTTAATGTGCCTTATTCGAAACTATTTAACTGTAGCGTGCTTCCAACGCAAACTGCGCCTTGCTTGCAAGTAGGTTTAGCACGGAGCTGAGCAGTGTAGTGTAGCGTGGCGGCGTGTTGTGACGGGGCGGGCCGCTGCAGCTTTCCGCAAACGCGGCGTCCTTGGCGCCCGTTAGCGGCGGCAATCACCGCCTGACGTCACAGCCTCAGCTGCGCCGCAGGCCGTCTGCGCCGGCCGACCCGCTCCGGCCGTCTGGGATGCGCTGCAACGTCGATTTGCGTACCTGTCTCCTGTCCACAGTAGCTGTAATGGAGAAACAAAGCTGGTCGCTTGTGTACCAAGAATTTTATTTTACAACGACTTTTTCACCTTGCAGCGGAGTGTGCGCTGCTTTGAAACTTATTGGAAGCGTAAAACTGTGTCCCGGACCGGCACTTGAACCGAGAACCTTGCCATTGGTGGGCAGTGCTTTCACTTCTAAGAACTTAAGTTTGGAAAGCGGGAGAAAAGTAGTGTCGGATGGAAGGCTGCGATGGCGCTTCGTGAGCAGTGTTTGGATAACTCTGCATTGCTCGCGAAAGGTTCCGGGATCGAAAGCCTAAGACTAACGTAATGTTGGAATTCGCTATGGTGTTCGGCCACGCTTCCCCTGATGACAGATTCCACTCTCGCAGGCATACGTTCAGTAAGGTGCTGGAGGAATGGCAGCCCATTCTTCACGGAGTGCTCCACTGAGGAGAGTTATCGATGTCGGTCGGTGCGACCTGGCACGAAGTCGGCGTTCCAAAACATCCCACAGGTGCTCTGTAGCATTCAGGTCAGGACTCTGTGCAGGCCAGTCCATTACAGGCTGATTGTTGTCGTGTAGCCACTCCGCCACAGAACGTGCTTTATGAACAGGTGCTCGACCGTGTTGAAAGATGCAATCGCCATCCCCGAATTGCTCTTCAATAGTGGGAAGCAGGAAGGTGCTTAAAACATTAATGTAGGCCTGTGCTGCGATAGTGCCACGCAAAACAAAGAGGAGTGCAAGCCTCCTCCATGAAAAACACTACCACACCATAACACCACTGCCTCCGAATTCTAATGTTGGCACTACACACGCTGGCAAATGTGGTTCACCGGGCATTCGCCGTACCAACACGCTGCCATCGGATCACCACATTGCCGGCCGGGGTGGCCGAGCGGTTCTAGGCGCTACAGTCTGGAACCGCGCGACCGCTACGGTCACAGGTTCGAATCCTGCCTCGGGCGTGGATGTGTGTGATGTCCTTAGGTTAGTTAGGTTTAAGTAGTTCTAAGTTCTAGGGGACTGAAGACCTTAGAAGTGAAGTCCCATAGTGCTCAGAGCCAGACGTCACCACATTGTGTACCGTGATTCGTCACTCCACACAATGTTTTTTCACTGTTCAATCGTCCAATTCTTACACCAAGCAAGGCGTCGTTTGGCATTTATCGGCGTGATGTGTGGCTTATGAGCAGCCGCTAGATCATGAAAGTTTTCTCACCTCCCGCCTAATTGACATAGTAATTGCAGTGGATCCTGATGCAGTTTGGAAATCCTATGTGATGGCTTGGATAGATGTCTGCCTATTACACATTACGATCCTCTTCAACTGTCGACGGTCTCCGTGAGTGAACAGACATGGTCGGCCTGTACGCTTTTGTGCTGTACGTGTCCCTTCACGTTTCCACTTCACTACCACATCGGAAACAGTGGACCTAGGGATGTTTAGGAGTGTGGAAATCTCGCGTACAAACGTATGACGCAAGACCCAATCACCTGAGCATGTTCGAAGTCCGCGAGTTACGCGGAGCGCTCCATTCTGCTCTCTCACGATGCCTAATGAGTGAGTGCTGAGGTTGCTGATATGGAGTAGGTGGCAGCACAGTGTACGTAATATGAGAAACGTATGTTTTTGGGTGTGTCCGGATAATTTTGATCGCATTGTGTACTTCCGTGCTATGAAGACATGATTCGATGCAGCGGCAGTTATGATCTCTTACGGAAACATCGTTGTTCGTCTGGTTTGTGTTTAAAAATGCAACGCGACGTGGACCCATCATAACATTGCGTATTCCGTTTTAGTTCTGTAGGTGCGGCTATGTTATTATCTGTGTGGTGCTGTGGTTCAGACACTGGAATCGGATTCGGGAGGATTCCGAATTCCTGTTCGTATCAGTAGTGAGTGGCAATGCCATAGCGCAGATGGCTGTGAAACAATGTTCGTTCATTACAGCTCCAATTACTAAACATATCCGTAAAGAAAACACCGGAAGCTTGTTTGTGAAAGCATATTTCTACGAAGCTGTTCCTATTGCATGCGTGGTGATTTCACGCTCCTCGCTTTGAGGGAACGAATAATTCCAAAATGTGCTACTGTACTCCGCTATTCAGCATGAGGTAAGTGGCAGAGAATACTTTGTGACACATTAATTTCGCTGTATTTCCCCTTCTCCTGTCCAGTTCGCGGAGTGCATAGCAAATGAGACTACCTGTAAGCCGTCGTATGAGCTCGAAATACCTCGATTTTCCGCCCAACGTGAAATCGTTTATGAGAGGAATTAATAAATTACCCGACTGTTCTTGCTCTATCAATTTCAATCTCCAGCACCCTTCTTATAGTGTCCGTACTGGAATTCGATTTTCATCTCCTTGACGCTTTCGCACTTACTAGACGAACCAGTAGCGCAAGGGACTGTCCTCCCTTCAATTATTTCTAGTTCTCTTTGTAATCTTGGCAAGTGTCTTACGCTGGCTAGCAGTACTTAAGTGCACTTGGACGGACCGGAATTCACAGTCCGCGAGCTGATCAATTTTCTATGTCCTTCTGGAAGGTGACAGCCGTTTTGTGACACCATGACGTTTTCCACAATTGCCAGTGGCTGCAGAAGGAAGTGAAATAAGGGTTTCTGAAACTTTTTCGTGTCTTCTTCGCTGGACTTAGTTTTATTCCTTTAAAATATTATAGCAAACGTTTGGTTGGCCTACATTTTTATTCGGTTGTGAATGCTCGCCCTAAACTCTCTCTCTCTCTCTCTCTCTCTCTCTCTCTCTGTGTGTGTGTGTGTGTGTGTGTGTGTGTGTGTGTGTGTGTGTGTGTGTGTGGCCTGATCTTACGAACTACTGCGCGGAATTTGCTACGGTTTGCACTAGTAGACGGCCTGATTTACAAGAAAGGTTTGCGTATGTGATGTATAATTATAGTAATGATGAGTTTGCGATATCCATATTGTTATCTGTTGGATGTTTAATAGGCGTCTTGTGACGTCTTTTGGCAATAATGTGAAGTACGAGCTGCTCAGCGAGAAAGGCTAGCGGTATTTGGCGGGAAAAGCAGTAAACAGCTACCCCCGACTCCAGAGTGTAGCGAAGCTTGACTACAGTCTACTCACATCTATAAATATTATGAATAATGTATACAGATTATAAATTCCCCCGCCACGTTTTTCTGTCTGTATGTGTAACCTAATCTCAGGAACTGCTGTAGAGATGTTGATACGCTTTTTAATGATAGAGGCCGGCCGGTATGGCCGGTCGGTTCTAGGCGCTTCAGTCTGGTACCGCGCGACCGCTACGGTCGCAGGTTCGAATCCTGCCTTGGGCATGGATGTGTGTGATGTCCGCCGGCCGAAGTGGCCGTGCGGTTCTAGGCGCTGCAGTCTGGAACCGCGAGACCGCTACGGTCGCAGGTTCGAATCCTGCCTTGGGTATGGATGTGTGTGATGTCCTTAGGTTAGTTAGGTTTAACTAGTTCTAAGTTCTAGGGGACTAATGACCTCAGATGTTAACTCCCATAGTGGTTAGAGCCATTTGAACCATTCGAATGACAGATACACGGATTGACGAGGAAGCTGCGTCTTGTGTAAGTTATCGCTACGCCAGACAAGTCGTCTGGTCGTAAATGGTGTTGTCCGTGTGAAGATCGCTAGATAATATTGAAGATGAAATAGTACACACTGACCTGCTTCTGTATTTTTTATGGCTTGACAGTATTTCATCTGCAAAATAATCTCTTCAGATGTTTTCAAGAAACAAGAGACACAGAAGCAACCATAACTGTACAATCCCATAGTTAATAATTCAGCATTTTCTGGTGTGCTGCCGCAACAAAATAAAAAGTGCATATCTTATAATTCAGGCCTAAAGTAGAGAAACCATCCGAATGTTTGACATAATATTTTGCATAAATTAAGCGAGGCCGACTGACTTTGGGACGAAAGTGTCCAAACGAGTTTAAGAAAAGAATTAAAAAACTGATTACTTTTTTTTCCAGAAGGTAGATTTTTAAAAGGAAGGCCAAATGCAATTCTCAAACGAGGAAAAACAAGACGCATCAGGACACCGAATAGTTTTGATGTTATAGGAAGTAAAGTTGTACTGCATGGTTGACCCATGCCCATGAAGATCTCGATGTGTTGATTCAACCACTTAATTGGAAAGCTTTTCCTTTCCTTCGCGGACGTCAGCACCTATGCTGGCGAAGTGTGGGAGTCTGTTGTCAATGTGTATGTGTGCTTGTTGAGTGTAGGTGACTGTATTGGGAGTGTTCATAATGTGGTGCCGTGTTTGCGATGAATGTCTGTGAGAGGAAGGAGAAGGTGAAACGCGATGCCGCCGTGTGTGTGGCACCAAGGGGAGCACCGGGCTTAACGTCCCTGTCAAACAGAGAGGTGACTGTGTACAGTGTGTCATCCCTTCTCTCAGTGTCTGCGGAGAGGAAGTTTCATCCAGGACATTGGCGCAAGATCTGGTGATCAGGAACTAAATGACGAACAGCGCCTGTCTTACTTCCACTTCACACACACATGTGGAAGAAAGGTTTCAGGCGAAAAATCAAATCAATGTAATCACTGACTTCCACCGCCGGTGTTATAATCGGCTACTGCTATGTCGGGCACCACCTCACAAATGTGCGTGGTTACGAAAGCGAGTGATTTGCAACAGGTGTTTGGTTTCTGGATACGCCAGGTAAGTTCACTGTCTTGACTCACCGCCGGCAGCTGATGGCGAGCGGACAGTGGTCTCCTGCTAGATAGGCATCCCGCGTTCCGCCTCTCTACCTCCGTGTGAGACCGGCTAGGCGGCTGTATCGCGTTTCCCGGTGCAACGCCATACCGCCAGAGTTACGTTACACTCACCTCCGCCTCCCACAGGGAGACTGTCGGCCGTCTCGCCCTGCTGCTGTGCCCGCGGTCAAGGCCACAGGCGGGCTGGCCTGAGGACACCTCACCTACCGACTGGCGTTCCAACATCAGAGTTATCCCAGACAGTCTTCACGCAAGCATGGTAACACCCACGTTTGCTAGCATACGTGGTATGTGTCGCACAGTTGACGTCATCGCTGCCCCTCTCGCCTCACCGAATCGCATAGAATTTTCTAGGTACATGTTAAACTCGTAGACAATTGTGAATGCAGTCGGGATGTTTCGTGTTGTAGTATCATCATCATTATCATCAGGCAGTTCGATAACTTGGTGATGTGACCTTTTTGAATCGGCGTACAACATAGGACTTCTGAAAAATTCTTCCATTTCTGCAGATCTTTAGCTTACCGTTGCCAGTTCACTTCAGCTGTCTTTTCTTTTAAGTCTCTACGTATGCTTCTCTTCTTTCAGTCATGACGTGTGACACTATGGCAAAATATCGCAGCATATTGACTCGTAGAAGAGGGTGTTAGTAGATGAATGACGAGCACTAACTTCACTTAACAAACGTTTATTCAGCACTCGCACATGCAAGAGCGCGGAGCGAACTGCGTCCAGCCAGAACACATACGGTATATATATACAGGTACAGAACGTTCCAGTACAATGATTCTTGACATTTGTGGATACTTCTAGAATGTATTCGAACCGAATATAGAAATTAAAATTTTGCACTTCTGGTAAGTTTTGAACTCACGACCCTCCATGCAACGGTCTAGTGTCATCACCACCTCACCACTGTTTCTGTGACAGTTGTGTGTGTGTGTGTGTGTGTGTGTGTGTGTGTGAGAGAGAGAGAGAGAGAGAGAGAGAGAGAGAGAGAGAGAGAGAGAGAGAGAAATCTTACGGGACTTAACTGCGAAGGTCATCAGCCCCTAAGCTTACACACTACTCAACCTAAGTTATCCTAAGAACAAGGGAGGGCTCGAACCTTTGCCGAGAACAGACGAACAGTATGATTATTATCATTATTATTATTATTATTATTATTTACTCTTCAAATAAACAAATAAAGCCTTTAATTAACAGTTTTTCTCTGTACGAAATTTTGTTCAAGAAGTATCTAATGTATTTGTTTTCTAAAATATTTTCTGTGGTCAGCGAAATGCTTGTGTCTAGCTTCCGAAGGACATAAACTACTTGTTGTTGGCAGTCAGAAAATAATCCTCAACCACTCGTTGTAAATGTTATATTTTACCTCAGCACTTTACAGAGAGATAGGATCCTATAAACATGCGTCGTTTTGCATATTTCTTCTCGCATAATGATTAATGGCGTAAACGCACATTGTAGCACTTACAGCATTTAGTTTTATAGTTAATGTTCTTTTCAATTTTGATATTGACGATATCATTCACAAATAGTTGACTTATTACACGACACGTTAAAATCAGATTATTTTAATTTCATGACGCTGCTATTTGCTGATCAACTAATAACAGGAAAATCTGAAGATGATGATCAAAGTGGAGTACGTAACCTACGTCAAATTGCCGCTAAATAGAGAATGAGAATATCGACAGATAATTCAAAGCTGATGGTCTTTTTAGGATTGGAACACCTAAGAGACAAAACTCTTACTCATTGGCAAATAACTGAACAGTTAAGAGTTTAAACATGTACATATGGTGCAATTTTAAATCTCTTACGTTAGATGGTGCAGAGATAAAGCTGGCCACATTCAGGTTGATTGTGGAAGCATTGAACGTACATTAAAACATGAAAAGTAGGGCCTCCAATTTTTTTTTTTTTTTGTGCGAAAACTCTTACAGCTTCTTAAATAAAACAGACATTATTAATATCTTGATTTTTATTTTATATATTTGCAGTCCCCTGCCGCTAAAGGGCTCCGAATTGTAGCGTGTAACATGGCGATGTGTAACTCTCTGTTTCGAATTGGATGAGTTCAGTACATCGATCAGTATCTCCTTTAGCATGACAACGTCAGAGCACACACGAGTGCTGCGAAATCTGCAACAATCCGACTCCTTGAGTTCGCTGGCACCGACCATCCTCCGTACCTGACCTCATCCAATTTTCGTCTATTTACGAAACTTACAGAGCACTTCTGAGGACTTCAGCGTGATAGTGATGAAGCGGTGCAGGCAGAGATGGGTTTGTGGCTGTCATCAACGTGAAACGTACTACAGTTCAGGTAAAACAAACTGGTCCATTGTTGGGAGAAATGTACGAGGGTTGGAACTTAAATAGTGGCAACTATTTATTCACAAGCAATACAAGACAGTTACATGTCTGCACCTGTTACTGTCCTTCAAAGTAGTCACCAGCGTTGTGTAGAACCCGTTGCCAGCGATGTGGAAAGCATAGTATACCGCTAGTAGAGCCTGTTCTGTTGCTGGTGGAAATGGAGCTGTCTACTGCCTGTCGAATTTCTGGAACAGTTCTGAAGTGAATGCCACGAAGTGGTTCCTTCATATTCAGAATCAAATCAAAGTCACAAGGACTTAAGCCCAGGGAATATGGTGGATGGTACAGTACTTCCCAGTCCCATTTTTGTCACCGCTTCTTTCGTAAAGCTGGTCGCAGGTGATGCTCCAAAAACGAACAGTAATACTTTGCATTGACGGTCTGTAATGCGTTAGGATAACACCATCACAGTCGTACACGAGAATCACCATAACTTTAGATCGCTCCATTCGCACCATCAACAGAACAGGATCTGCTAACGGTATACTACGCCTTTCACGTCGCTGGTAACGGGTTCTACACAACGCTGGTGACTACTTTGAAGGACAGTAACAGGTGCAAACATGTAACTCTTTTGTATTGGTTGTGGATAAATAGCTGCTACTATTTAAGTTCCAACTCTAGGATTTGTCGCCCGAGTGACAGTGTTGAGAAATAAACGTGTAGACATGAAGAGTAATGATACGGAATGTTAATAACGTAGGAATTTTCACATAGAAGATTCGAAGGCGTTACATATCAGCATGTCCTCGTATTTACCAGTAAAGTCTCTTCTACTTCTTCGTGGTAATTGCGATTTTGTGTCTGAATTTTCCTCCCGTTATTTGGCGCATTACCCCCTAAAGTGACTCTTTCGTCTCACAGTTCTTATGAAATATGTTAAACTTAATGCCTGACTTTTTTCGCTTTCTACAGTGGTTAGAACAACGAGCGATCGCACGGTAAACCATTGTGTTTCAACGAAAACAATTCAGACATACGTTCAGACTCTCTCAACACACTGATAATTAAGGCCAATACGAGAACACTTTTCACACAAGCGACTTCTCATTTTACGCCTTCACCACCTCCCCCCGTTCTCCCTCATACACTTTATCCCACGTTAGTTTTCGCTGCTAATTCTGATACGCATTATATACAGATTTTGCATATGGCTGCCAGGGGAGTCCCTCTCAACTTGGAGTCACATGCGCCCTCTATTAATTATAATAAATCCTATATACAAATCTTTCAGTAACGGCACCTCTCAGAGCTTACCACCCCAAGCGGTGGCTTACGTCGCTTCGTCTTTACACCGGCACTGCTGTTAACTGTAGCGCAACTCTGTACTCAGTCGTCAAGAGCTCACACTCACCTAAAAACCTTGTATTCACGCAAAAACGTGACAGTGTATGTTATGACACTGGCGGGCTACAGAGCGTCGGAAGACCGGCTCTGACGTCAGCGTCGCAGGTTACTACTCCCCATGGTCGCTCTCGTGTATTGTAGCAAACGCGGTAACATCGACTACGTATAGTCGTCGTGGTGAAAGTACGTGGGCAGCCGAAAGTCGTAGCTCTTAGTTTTCCTCCTCGGTGAGCTTCTCCCCTCACCCGACCTTGTTTCCATGACGTATTGGTTCGTCAGTCAACAAAATTTGCTACACAATTGGCTACGCCTTATTCAGCGAAATTATCCTGCTTTCTACTTTTCTTACTTGCTTGCTGTGAAGATATAAACGGCACATTGAAGTTCCCTCAAAAGATAACGTTCCTCGTACGGTTTGTCGTGTGAAAATGAGGAAGACGACATCGCCACCATCTTAACCAGGGCCGGCCAAACGCTGCGCAGTGTGCAGACGTGCGGTAGTGCTGCACATGTGCGCACGTGACATCTGTTATTAGACATGTGTCCTAAATGAACGGCGTCGGCTCCCCTTCCCTGTTTATGTGGTACAAGCAAGAGCGCAACATACCCAGTCTCGTTTACCCCTGGTAACCGTAACCTTAACAGAGAAGTACTGAGAAATGGCAGGTACTGTGAAAAAGCAAAGGACGGGAGATCTATGTTCTCAGTCGTTTAAAAGTGACTGGGAACTGCAATTCTTTTTTGTAGCCGTTGGTGAAAACTCAGTGTTTGCTATGCCGCCGAATAATAGGCGGCCGCGTAAGTTTTCAATTGAAAGACGCTACAATACTTATCACAAAGACGAGTGTAGTAGTGTACTCAAGAGTGAAGAACGGCAAGCAAAATTAAATGTCCTTAAGAAAATGGATGAGACACATCTACTCGATTATCATTTCCCATGACCAGTGATAAACGTGTTGGGATTTATTCCTTTCATAATTAAAAATTATTGTTTACTAACTGTGCATTAGTGCCTCATTCTGCTCCATGTTACATTATTATCAGGAAAGTTGGTCGTTAAACCGATTGTTCCAATGTATACTTACATTTACGGTATTTTTTTTAATGTGCGAACGGCTACGCTCAGCTGAAGTCGATAAAACGTAACATTCATCTAATTGTCGGTTATTATGCAGATTTCAGACGGAGCTGATGAAAGACGTAGCAATAATGGTATTGAAATAACAGGTGATCATCGAGAGGTCTGCAGTTATCATTCTGTTCAGAGGTCAGTGAGACAGAAATTATGTGGGTGTAACTGAGGGCACCGAGAATTAGTTATAGGAAACATTGCATTAGTTTAATGTTATTTGAAATCATGAATAAGGTTCGTTGGAAGTCGCTAAGTGCTCTCTTTCTTAAATACTAGATCAAAAACATTACTCGTATTTACGTGCCGTCAGTCAAGCTGCCTTAATAAAACCCACGGTTGTTAACTGTATCACTTGTCTTACTGGGTTAAACTGTTAACATAAAAGTAGACGTCTCAATGAGTAGACTGTGACAGTATTTTAAATGTTTGATACGCGAAATACCTTCTCGTGGTTGGCCTGCAAGCTGTGGAAAGAGCACTAGAATGCACCGGTACAGAGTATCCCAGCAAGTGGATAAAGCGACATCTGTGCGTAGAAACATGCACTACATGAACACTGACGGCTGCGGCGTGTACGCTGTGACCCGGAAGTTGCACATGTGCAGGAGCACCGCACGCGTGCAGAGTTTCTGGCCGGCCCTGATCGTAACTATATGTGATCCCTTTTAGTTCTGGAGGTGCAACTGTGTGGCGCTGTGCTGAAAGGCGAGGAAATGATAACACGCTGTGCTCACATTTCCATCCAGAAAGTAGTGAATAACAATACCTTACTGCTGATGTCTGTGAAACAATATTTGCCCATTACAGCTAATTTACAGACAACGGCTTGTACGTGGCACAGAGTTGGTAGTAAAGTTACTAAATTGACGTTACTTCCCCATATTTGCGTTTTGTCCCTTCGTGGCTGCAAATACTACAGTTTCATCCACATTTTATGACAGCATTTCAGTGTGTAAATATAATATTTTCGGGCGTGCGATTTTCTGTCTCCGCTTGAAGCGAGCCGCCGGAAAGAATAGGTTTCATGGTCGGGGCTGTGCGAGTCTCGCTCCTTACTACTGACGGAATCTGTCTCGCTAGTCAGCATTCCCAGCTGCCCGATAGAGAATGTTAATAACTTTTGTTTAATTCAAAAGGTTTAAGAGCTTTCACAAAAAGAATCGGAGGCACGGCCTCGTGTCTCTCTCTGCAGGTTGAAGTAAGATCTTTTTTTCGTGTACTTGTTCCATATTTATTTTTTGTGACAATGTGCCGCCATACAGGATGTAGTAAAATACGAAAACAGTGCCGCAAAACAGAAACTGGAATAATTTGCACAAATTATTTAGAACTCTTGACTGTTCCAAGCATTCGGAAGTAGAGACTATCAGAGGACAGAAGAAATAAAGTCGCGCTTAATTACTCCACATTTTCCAACTGAACAATAAATGAAGTTGAATTGGGAACGATTATCTGACACTCTTTTATCACTGGACTAGATATAACAGAAAAAAGAGTAAACGAGGTTTTCGGAAGTATATCAAATAGCGCGTGGTGGTTGTTTTCAGTCATACGTTTCACAGTTTATAGCTGCGCGCATTTACACTTACGCTAAGCAAAAAGTGGGGCTTGCCTGTGTACAGGTCGTTTATCAGCCAGTGTGCATTGTGTTTCGTTTGCATCAGACAGCAGATCAGTTTCAACAACTGCGGGCAGCAGCGCAGTTATCGCTGCATCGCTGCCTTTCGGTGCAACTGCCGTACCGTAAAGTTATTCTGGGTATCATGCAAGGACTGGTAAAAAACGTTGCAGTTCGCCAACAGGTGCATTTTATGTGGGTAATGGGCCACATAAGAATGAAGGTCAGTGAGAGTGTGGACAGACCAGCCACAGAGGCATTGAACACGCCACAAACACATGATTGATATTGTCGGAATGGCATTAAAGAACAACAAGCCTGTCACAAATGGGGAAACCAAGTGCAATCAGTCTGCAATAAGAGGTAACAGTTACGTAAGAGTGTAGACAGATACTCCCTGAAAACGCCGGCTGACTTCATTTAAGAGAAACAGCAGCAAAATACATCGCCGATAAGAATGAGATTCAACCACGGTTCATTTTGTAGTCATTTGTGTGTAATTATGGTTATTAAGTCCTCGTGTTCTTAGTGTGATAGAACATCAGTTAGAAATTGAAAGCATGTGACTTCTTTTCTGCAGGCGGTACGACATTCGCCGAAACGATTCTTTGACCCATTCATAGAAAAATCTCGCCAATAGATACCCACTTCTGTCAGCTATTTGCTATCACCACTTACGGAACAATGGTGTATAAAATACCACCAAAATTTTTGTGTGAATCTAATATGTTTCTTTACACAAAAGTGTAGTACAAATATGGAAAGGAAAGGTAATATATTTCCGTCAAGACATTTTGTAATATGTAGATGGCCGCAGTAGGACCAAATGCCAAAATAAATGTATAAAATAAACAATGTAACTCTTCTAGCAATGGATTTGTCGTTAAAGAAAGCTCAGAGTTACCTCGTTGACTCATTAAAGAAAGCTCAGAGTTACCTCGTTGACTCATTCGAGACAGAGCATATGCTGGAACTGAACATCAGTGGGGAAAAAGGAACGAGCTTTCCTTTTCGATGGAATCACTCCGGCATTCACGTTTAGCGAGTTCGAAAACCACAGTAAACAAACATGCGCCACACCTAGTGGCCGTGCGGTTAGAGGTGCCATGTCACGAATTGCGCTGGCCCTTCCGCCGGAGGTTCGAGTCCTCCGTCGGGCGTGTGTGTGTGTGTGTGTGTGTGTGTGTGTGTGTGTGTGTGTGTGTGTGTGTGTGTGTGTGTGATATTGTTAGCATAAGTTAGTTTAAGTAGTGCGCAAGTCTAGGGACCGATGACCTCACCAGTTTGGTCCCATAGGAATTCACACGCATTTGAACATTTTTGAAACATAAATGCGGGTGGCCAGTTGGACGCAGGAATGCCGCTCCTCTTGACCGTGAATACATTCTGTAAGGGTACTCCTGTCAGTAAGGTGATATGTAGCTCTAGAATTGCGCCCTTACTCCAGTCACACAGAGTAGGAACGTTGTTACGTGCGTGTAGCTTATTATCAACGGTTTTTAGTAGGCGATCGTGATTAATATTCTCTCACTTTTCAGAATTTAAGACCGAATACTACTGCTAGCAAAAAGGTGCCGTGTAATGAGTGCATATGAACTGTAGTATGTGTGCCGATAGATCTTGTGGAAAGTGATAATATGTGTCTAGAACAAATAAATGATGTTCCCGATAAATGTGTTTCATTCATAAATAGTTCCTGTCTTGTGAATTTTCAGTTTTTCCCGGCGTATTCCCAGCTCTTGGGACAGACACTCTGCGTCAGGGGTGGTGCACGCCCTGTGCGCCAGTGTTTTTAGCACCCCATTCCTCTGCGCAGGGTGGTAGCAGCTATCCGCTTGCAAATACAGGCCTGTGTGCGTTTTTTTCCTGTTTACCCCGTGGCCCAGGGTGCCATCCGTTCTTCTTTTGACCACGACGTCCAGGAATGGTAATCTTCCTTCTGCTTCGGTCTCCATAGTGGGCTGGAACAGCTCAAAACTGTATTCGGGAAAAACGGGTACTCGGCATGGCAGATCAGAAGCGCGCTCTGCCCCACCTCTACAGTACAGCGTGTGGAGATGGAAGAAGTCACGGAGAAAGAGAGAGCCACTGCCTATATACCGTTTACTGGCGCACTATCGGGGAAACTAGGACGAATATTGGGAAAACACCGAGCAGGAACTGTCTTTTGCCCGCCAAATAAAACGCGAGCATTATTGGGAAGTGTCAAAGACGACCTCGGTTTGCGGAAGGCCGGCTTATACCAGATTCCATGTCAGTGTGGGAAGACTTACATTGGACAGACAGTGCGCACCATCGACGATCATTGCCGAGTACATTAGAGGCACACTCGACTTGGGTACCCCAACAAGTCGGCGGTGGCAGAACACTGTTTGTCTAAAAATCACGAAATGGGCTACCAACATACCAGGGTCATGGCACAGACATCTAAATACTGGGACAGCGTCATTAGAGAGGCTATCGAAATTCGTACCAGGGACGGACTCATCAACCGAGATTACGGCTACAGCCTCAGCAGGGCATGGGAACCAGCATTCAGTCTAATTAAAAAGACGCGCAGCAAAGGAAACGACCGGGCGACTTGGGCCGAGGAGGTGATTACACCGACGCCACGACAGACGCCGACGCCAGCGTCTCGGCGACCGCTGACGCGCGGACCGGGGAGAGAGCTCCTCGCAAGGGGAGGGGATTTAAGACGACCGCCCGCCCTCAGGAGCTCAGTTCGTCAGCGCACCTGACGATGGCGACGTGTCTGATCGCCGAAGTATTCTGGCCGTTGGACACTACGGACCGGCATTTCACCAGTGGACTGTTCAAGCAGTTCCTGTCTTAGTGGTTACTTTCACCAGACCACGGCGCAGCAGATAGGCGCCAGGTTAACACCACGTGTGATCTAGCGACATGCAAGCGTCTCCAGCAGTCCGATGCCGGCGGAAATAGAGTAGAAATGTTGCAATTGTCTTTACCGTTTCGCTTTGTAATTATAGAAATGTGCGTCTGTGTGGCTTCCCATATTCAGGTTTTGTGTGGTTTCCCCAACATTGCTTAAGGCGAATGTTGCTGTGGTTCCTTTCAAAATAAATCGGCCATTTCCTTTCATATCCTCGTGCAAAGTGAACTTTTACTTTGTCACAGAGCAGTCAATGGGGGCATTAAATCCCCAACCTACCCTCCTTTTCTTCTTGTGTTAATGTTTAGGAAATAGTCATATCCTGCTGTGTACCAAGCAAGAGGCATACAACAAATACCACGAGAGGCCGTGACGCCAAACAGGGCAACCACTCGAGTGGCGTTTCTCATTTCCCAGCAGCAGCCTCCAGATAGCGCTCACAAACACGGATCTCTTCCTGCTTCCGCGTTACGTTGTTGAGCACGTCGTGTATATGCACCGGTAGTGCGGACAACCGCCAAATACAGCCAACCGTCGGCTAGATTACTTCCGATTTTTAGTGGCGGACATGGAAAGCCTTCCGCTGACAGGCACAAAATACGATGCGCCACAGACACTTCAACAGTTCTGAACCAGCAGTCACTGAGTTCAGTTGTTTTATGTCTCTATGCTCGTCGTCGAATGTGAGGAGTCTAGGAATCCTGCGCACTCGGTTCGCTAGACAAACAATATAAACAAATCGTACTAATGAGCTGCATTAAAAAGTGACAAGAGGCAATACTTAATTTTGCGATTAGACAGATGTGTCGCAAGCAAAGGGCGACATACGAAAAAACCAAGTTTTTTCAGTATAGAGAATCCCAAGTAGCTGCAATACAAGTCACTAGTCTCGAAGCTACTATTCAATTATCCGTCGCCCTTCGGTCGCGGCGCTTATGTCCTCTTCACATAGGGGGCCGCTGCTGTCGCGTTGTTGTGCTTGAGCAGATTCAAATGGCTCTGAGCACTGTGGAACTTAACAACTGAGGTCATCAGTCCCCTAGAACTTAGAACTACTTAAACCTAACTAACCTAAGGACATCACACACATCCGTGCCCGAGGCAGGATTCGAACCTGCGACTGTAGCAGTCTCGCGGTTCCGGACTGAAGCGCCTAGAACCGCTCGGCCACCGCGGCCGGCCCTTGAGAGGGGGCGGTCAGCGTGCGATCGGCTGACGTCTTCTCACAGCCATATTTTCTCCATTGTTCCCGATTGGGGTGCCTGTGCTTGACTTTAAGCCGTAACAAGTTCAGTGCCTGGAGCCAACTAGTGCAGTTCTGTGAAGACTACATTCCGACTTAGCAGTTGCCCTTTACGGAGTAAAAGGACTATCAAGTGTGTCTTCATTATTACATCCAGTCAAGGCTTAGGACAAAGTGCCACGTCTCAAACTGTACCAAAGTTAAATACCATTTTGTGACATACTCTTCACAAATGTTACTGGTTTTATCTTATTGTGTTGCCATATGCCTGTTTTCGTGCCGCCCTCTGAAACAAGTGTTTTAACTAGCAAGCGTGCAATCAGCCACATTTTAAACCCCTATAGCAGTAAACTACTTGCCTGCTACCATGGGTGTTTGGGCTGAATTCATAGCAGCATTCACTTACGACATTCCCACAGACCGCATCATTATTTACGGAATACAGTATTACCCTCGTAATAACAAGTTGGTTATCAGGTCATAAATGGTAGCACAATTGCTGTCAAAAATATCTAGCCCTAGAGTAGTTGCACAGCAGGCTTAAGTTCTGGTACGTGGCAACACGCCCTCTCACCTTCGTCCCAGCATTGCTTAAATACGGCACCCGACTCTGAGAATAGTCCAGAGTCTATCCCCGCGTTTTGCCCAAAAGGCTACGAGCTGCAGTTGTCTGCGCGGTTTCTGGAACGCCCGGCGCAGCTGCTAAGCGGAGCGTGCTATTTTAATTGGCAGCGATTTAGTGGGCAAGAGACGGCGCGGCACAAAGCCGCCCCCGCAGCGGCGCCTCGCCGCCCCCTCTGGCACTCGCGCGCCGCCCTGCCGTGTCGCCGCCTCCCCCGCACCTGCCACTGACACGAATACACCCGCTCCCTGTCCTCGTCTCCCTTGCTCTCGGCTCTCCGACAAAGTGCTTCTTGCGTCTGCTACCTTCTGACGCACTGTGCTGTGTAATTAGATACGCACACGCTGCTGAGCTATTTACTTAACGTCGGATCACAGCTAAAGCCCACACACAGTGAAACTAATTAATGCTAATATCATTTATAATCATCTGAGTGCAGCATTTGCAATTACTGACAACGACCCGAAGGGAGTGTCTAGAGGGCCGCTACTCCTCGCAGTTTATATTAATGAACTGGTGGTTCTGTCATCGTCATCTTTCAGAGATAACGTGATTGTCTGTCCCGAACTCGGAGACAAATTCGTTCCTGTCTTTTTCGAAGTGTTTCTATATCGCTGAACTGCTTTTACATTTCACACGCGAAGGAGGTTTCGTCTATGTGAGATGGGACACTTTGGCCTCATTGACCGCCTGAGAGGTTGTGAAACCTTCCCGTCTCCTCTATATCTCTTTTGTTACGCAACCTTCCCTTCTACAATAAGCTATGAAACCTTCCCTTCGGATTTCTATCTCTTGCTTAATAATAACAAATGAAATCTTCCCTTTGAAATTAATTCTCTTTCTCAATAATAATAATAATAATAATAAGTGTAATCTTCGCATACAAATTTAAATGTTGCTTATTACTCGTAAAAGTGATTTGCTGATTATTTCGACGAAACATAGAATGTGTCGTCGTCGTGGCCCTCAGTCGTTACCTGAAATAACCCAAAACTGTTCCTTACCTTTTTTTTACTGTTACTGGATCGCCATCTGACTGCTACATCGAATTGCGACATGAATATACTTACTCTGTTTTACTATACTCTATTAGCTGCTGGTGGGCTGTGATAATAAGTGGCTGTATTTATTACCAAAGCTGTCGTTATTCTTTAATAGCAAAGCTGACGTTATTCTTTAATTAATTTGACTGAAGTTACGTAATTGATAGTTAAACTTTTTCTTGACAACAATAAAATTTTGCAAAGTTTTACGTTAATGGTTTTTGGGATGGATTATAGTCAGTAATGCAATATTGCTGGCAAAAATTAATTATATTCTGAAAACGATTCTTCAAATATTCACTGTTGGTAATGAAATGATTTTACAAACGTTCAAATGGGACTTACTTTTTGCAATAATCTTACAGCTAGCATTGCGCAAACATACCTTCAGTAGTCTTGAGTTTCTTAAAACAAATAATTCAGTAACATTAGTTCCTCTTATGATAACAGTTAGCTGATGTCTCTGTACATCCGCTTATACTCTCTTTTAAATCATAGATGATGGCTGGCAGGCACACTGCTCCTCTGAACATCTCGCTTCAGACCTGCTACCGACTCGCTTACTACTGACTTCCTACGAACGCTAAAGTGCGGTCTCTCCCGCCAACAATACTTTCTGGTGCTGACAATCCCTGCTACCATTACAAAATGTATCAATGCGCGGTCTTTCCTGCTCTTTTCTTAAAATTTATCAATACGCGGTCTCTCTCAATGTGCGGTCTCTTCCGCCTACAACGCTTTGGTGCAGACATTCCCTGCTACCACAGTTATTTCCAAAATGACAAATATTATTTATTCCTACTTAATCCTATTAATAAAATACAAACATCATCATAAATTGTGGTTTGACAATAGAAATATACACGTCTTACAGTTGGTGGGCACCCCTCGCCTGCCCTGCCCCATTGTGTCCCATGGCGACCCTTGCTCGGCGATCTGGCCTGGCCTTTCTTTCCCACCTTTTTATTCTCCTTGTTCTTTTATGTTTGCCCTTTTTAATGCTTTATCGTTCCTAATACTTTATCATTTTATCTGCGCTGCTTGTTTTCTTGTGTTAACGGATGGTGAGGTGGCGCTAATGGGACGCGGAGGGTGCACCTCGCACAGCATACCATGCTTCGGGGACCTCCAGCTGCATTCTGGGCAGAGCGGCACGCCCATTTTAACCCCTCTCGCTCATCTCCTTGTTCTCCTGGTTCTCCTTGATTTTTCTCTCTGTCTTATTGCACCTTGCTTACAGTCAGGCTTCCCAGAATCTGTCTTTTGTATCCTTTTCCCGAGGATTATTCCTGGTTCGATACATATAAGATGAAGGGACTAATGACCTCGCCCTTTGGTCCCTTTAACTGGGAGACAATCTGAGCAGCCGTCTTCGGTTGTTTGCAGATGACGCTGTCGTTTATCGACTAATAAAGTCATCAGAAGATCAAAACAAATTGCAAAACGATTTAGAAAACATATCTGAATGGTGCGAAAATTGGCAGTTGACCCTAAATAACGGAAAGTGCGAGGTCATCCACATGAGTGCTAGACGGAACTCGTTAAACTTCGGTTACACGATAAATCAGTCTAATCTAAAAGCCGTAAATTCAACTAAATACCTAGGTATTACAATTACGAACAACTTAAATTGTAAGGAATAGACAGAAAATGTTGTGGGGAAGGCTAACCAGAGACTGCGTTTTATTGGCAGGACACTTAGAAAATGTAACAGACTTACTGAGGAGACTGCCTACGCTACGCTTGTCCGTCCTCTTTTAGAATACTGCTGCGCGGTGTGGGATCCTTACAAGGTAGGACTGACGGAGTACATCGAAAGCGTTCAAAGAAAGGCAGCACGTTTTGTATTATCGCGAAACATGGGAAAGTGTTACAGAAATAATACTGGATTTGCGCTGGACGTCATTAAAAGAAAGGCGTTTTTCGTTGCGACGGAATCTTCTCACTAAATTCCAATCACCAACTTTCTCCCCCGAATGCGAAAATATTTTGTTGACACCGACCTACATAGGGAGAAACGATCACCACGATAAAATAAGGGAAATCAAAGCTCGTACTGAAAGATATAGGTGTTCGTTCTTTCCGCGCGCTATACGAGATTGGAATAACAGAGAATTGTGAAGGTGGTTCGATGAACCCTCTGCCAGGCACCTAAGTGTGATTTTCAGAGTATCAATGTAGATGTAGAACTCCAACAACCAACCAACCGATCTTTCAGTATCTCTTTTTCCCACTCGGCTTATAGTTCAGGATCTTCTGGGTTATTCTGTGACTTCAAATTCTTATGATTAGTTGTTTACAATTTTCACGGTACTTTTAATTATTTTCAAATTTAATAAAAAAAAGTTTAATTCTATTCTAATATCGCCATTTTTAATGATGTCTCTTCTCGCGAAACCCTTCGTTCACTTCAAAAAACCCATTTTAGCTGTTATAACTTTTTTAACCAGCCCTAACTTTCTCTTCCGTAGGATTACGTCAGGAAACGTCGTCACTTTATTTCATGGTGGTCTCTTTTTGCACGTTATGCTCCAATGTTCTAACGGCGCCAGGGACCGCTTGTAATCTGCGTATTTTATTTTTCAGTATCGGAGACAAAATCAAAACATATTACAGCATTATTAAGAGCAGCAAGAAAATTGTTCTACAACTGAATTATCTAAAACAATTTTTGATCTGCAAGATTGTTAACGGTTTCGTGGCCACTTACTGACAAATTGCGTGTTGACTTCTGTGTCGGGTTCTTCAGCCGACTTTTGTTTGTTTATTTTTATGACGTTTCACCAGCACGAGTGGCTGACATTGGCAAAGCTTCACTTTCCATTGCCGGTGATGGACTGAAGTCGAGCTCGCGCCGGAGATCGTACGCACCTGCCGCGCCAACGTCCAAGGACCGAGCGAGGTGGCGCAGTGGACTCGCATTCGGGAGGACGACGGTTCAATCCCGCTTCCGACCATCCTGATTTAGGTTTTCCGTGATTTCCATAGATCGCTCCAGGCAAAGGCCGGGATGGTTCCTTTGAAAGGGCACGGCCGACTTACTTCCCCATCCTTCCCTAATCCGATGAGACCGATGACCTCGCTGTCTGGTCTCCTTCCCCAAAGAACCCAAACCAACGTCCAAGGGCTTTTCCGTGGTCGTTACCGCTGCGGTTCTCCACTTGCTACCTTCAACGGTCGTTCGCTGCAGCACAGGAATCGAGGATCCGATCACCTCTTCAGGATTTCTTCTTTGTTGTTGAAGCTATTGTCACGTTTGTGCACTTCTATAGCTTGCCTGCACAAACTGATCTTCTCGACAGCGAGAATTTCCGTGTCAGCGAGTTTCACTATATGGTCGATAGCACACAGCGCCTGTTCTGCCACGACAGTTTTCTTCACCTGCCCAAACCTGCATTACCGCTTATGTCCGGTGATCCCGGTGTTGGTTCATTGCCGAGTCGTTTCAATATACTTTTCCACATGTACATCGTCTGTGGTATACTCCTAACATGACAAGTGAGCCCCTTATCTCCTGTGCCGATCTGAGACACACTTTCTCCTTTTTTGTCGGTCTATAAATAGTCTTTACGCCGTGTTTGCACAAATATGGCCGATTCTGTCCGTCTCTCTTTGAATGTATGCCAGAAAGGCTGTACCTGACATGTCTTTTTCCAGTGTGCCTCTACGTTGAGTGTTTGATTCTGTGACACATGTTACGTAAGCAGCAGACAGGAAACCATACCCATTGCTCCTCAGAACGCTATCTAAGAGTTGCGTCGTTCGCTCGTGATCACACCATCTACACTCATGTCATGAATTACGGATATATGCAGAATCTGGTGACACACAAGGTGGTAATGTGCTACAAAACGCCACTGCTTTCTGCGCATGTACCCCGGCATCAGTACGGGATATGATCACCATGTACACGTACACAGGCCGCACAACGGGTTGGCATACTCTGGGTCAGGTGGTCGAGCAGCTGCTGGGGTATAGCCTCCCCTTCTTGCACCAATGCCTGTCGGAGCTCCTGAAGTGTCCAAGGGGTGCAGCGATACGTCGACCGAGAGTATCCCAGACGTGCTCGATGGGGTTTATGTCTGGAGCACAGGGAGGCCGCTCCATTTCCCTGATCTGTTTCAAGGTACCCCTCCACGATGGCAGCTCGGTGGGGTCGTGCGTTATCATCCATCAGGAGGAAGGTGGGACCCACTGCACCCCTGAAAAGGCGGACATACTGGTGCAAAATGACGTCCCGATACGCCTGACCTGTTACAGTTTCTCTGTCAAAGACATGCAGGGGTGTACGTGAACCAGTCATAATCCCACCCCACACTATCAAACCACGACCTCCATACAGGTCCGTTTCAACGACATCAAGGCGTTGGTATCTGGTTCCTGGTTCACGCCAGATGAAAACCCGGCGAGAATCACTGTTCAGACTATACCTATACTCGTCCGTAAACATAACCTGGGACCACTGTTCCAATGACCATGTACTGTGTTCTTGACAAGAGGCTTTACGGGTTCTCCTATGACCAAGGGGCAGTGGAATGCACCTTACTGGTCTCCGAGCGAATAAACCTTGTCTGTTCAGTCGTCTGTAGACTGTGTGTCTGGAGACAACTGTTCCAGTGGCTGCGGTAAGGTCCCGAGCAAGGCTACCTGCGGTACTCCGTGGCCGTCTGCGTGCACTGATGGTGAGATATCGGTCTTCTTGTGGTGTTGTACACTGTGGACGTCTCGTACTGTAGCGCGTGGACACGTTTCCTGTCTGCTGGAATCGTTGGCATAATCTTGAGATCACACTTTGTGGTGGCACACGGAGGGCCCGTGCTACGACCTGGTGTGTTTGACCAGCCTCCAGTCGCCCTAGTATTCTACCCCTCATAACTTCATCAATATGTGTTCTCTGAACCATTTTCAACCCACAGTCACCATTAGAACGTCTGAAAACGTCTTCATACTTACTCGCTGTACCGTACTCTGACACGCACCAACACTCCTCTGCGTATATGGACTGCTGCCAGCGCCACCGTGCGACGACCGCATGTCAGATGCACCGCATGGTCATACCCCGAGATGATTTAAACCCGCAAACAGCCCACCAGAGCATTTTTTCACTATGTATCATCATTATCCTTAGTTTATGAGCATGAGTGTAGAAAGGCTAGCTGTTGGTAGTTTTCTACTTCCAAGGCAAATTTTATATTGTCGTGGAGACTGTTCAGTGTCTTAGGAAGTCATCGGTCTGTTCCTCACCGTGGCCCCACACAACGAAGGGATCGTCGACGTGTCTGTACCACGTCTTAGATTTACAAGGTGCCAATTCGAGCGGCTGTGCTTCGAAATGTTCAGCGAAGAAGTTAGCCACCACTGGACTAAGTGGACTACCCATGGCGACGCCTTCCAGCTGTTCATAGAAGTTCCTACGCCTTCCACCGCTGCATCTCCTGCAAGAAAAGAAAAAAAAAACTGGCACTCAGAGGCATGCCAGATGCAGCCACTATTATTCTGATTCCGTGACGTTTTGACTCAGTGGACAAAACAATCGTACGTCCTGTCTTGTGTACTTGCGTCTGAGAGACATTTCTTGGACGATGACTGGCGATCTACGATTTGTCTGAAATGCTCTTCTGCAGACTTCCATTTTTTCTTTTTTCTTTTTTTTTCGAAGAATTTGTATAAAGATATTTTGTGTGAAAAGTTCTCTCAGCGTCTCTTTATGAAATACAAAAAAAGGGTCGTCGTCGCCCAGTATCTTGACCTAAGTGGAATGGAAACACTTCGCGGTCTGTGTAAAAGACAGATCGGTAGCTACTGTCGTCACGAAAGAGACGAATAAATCTTCCAGTATTTCATTCCTGTATGGGCTCCATCTGGTTCTTAGGACTGCTCGGAAGTTGGGCGCAGTCGCTCAATATGGCATGATAAGAACGGGCGCCGGAGATGGCCGTTCCCGGTGAAATATGAGCGAAGTTCGACCTCTGTTTCGAAAGAATTTCGTTCGGATGCTGGCAACCAAGGTGGAAGACGAAGTTTTGCTACTACACCATACGGCCTTGCTGGCCAGGGTCTTACAATTGACAGTCGGCTGGCTCAAGTTATCACAGCGAGTCCTTGGCAGCCAGCAGATTCTTTCTCTGTGTGCCCTCGACGCTGTGCCCTGACTACTTCAGATGAGCTCTGAAGTACAGTATACTCTGCTGTCCGGTCCCTGTAACTATCAACAGAGCCACTTCGAAAAATTTACGGTGTATCGTTTAATAAGCACGAAACCGTTACAGAGATTATCTTCAAACTCGAGCACTGTCTTACAAGAGAGGCATTGTGCATCACGGAGATGTTTTCTGTTAAAATTCTTAAAATCTACTTTCGAGGAATTCAGATAGCTGGCCAGGGTGGCCGAGCGGTTCTAGCCGCTACAGTCTGGAACCGCGCGACCGCTACGGTCGCAGGTTCGAATCCTGCCTCGGGCATGGATGTGTGTGATGTCCTTAGGTTAGTTAGATTTAAGTAGTTCTAAGTTCTAGGGGATTGATGACCTCAGAAGTTAAGTCCCATAGTGCTCAGAGCCATTTGAACCAACCTCAATGCATTTGGAAATACGTGTAGCGACATTCCTCTCAACAGCGAGTAGTTCGCCTTCCGTAATGTTCGCACGTGCATTTACAATGCGCTGACGCATGTTGTCAGGCGTTGTCGGTGGATCACGATAGCAAATATCCTTCAACTTTCCCCACAGAAAGAAATCCGGGGACGTCGGATCCGGTGAACGTGCGGGCCATGGTATGGTCCTTCGACGACCAATCCACCTGTAATGAAATATGCTATTCAATACCGCTTCAATCGCACGCGAGCTATGTGCGAGACATCCATCATATTGTAAGTACATCGCCATTCTGTCATGCAGTGATAAATCTTGTAGTAACATCCGTAGAACATTACGTAGGAAATCACCATACATTGCACCATTTAGATTGCCATCGATAAAATGGGGACCAAATATCCTTCCTCCTATAATGCCGCACCATACATTAACCCGCCAAGGTCGCTGATGTTCCACTTGTCGCAGCCATCATGGATTTTCCGTTGCCCAATAGTGCATATTATGCCGGTTTACGTTACCGCTGTTGGTGAATGACGCTTCGTCGCTAAATAGAACGCGTGCAAAAAGTATGTCATCGTCTCGCAATTTATCTTGTGCCCAGTGGCAGAACTGTACACGACGTTCAAAGTCGTTGCCATGAAATTTCTGGTGCATAGAAATATGGTACGGGTGCAATCGATGTTGATGTAGCATTCTCAACACCGACGTTTTTGAGATTCCCGATTCTCGCGAAATTTGTCTGCTATTGATGTGTGGATTAGCCGCGACAGCAGCCAAAACACCCACTTGGGCATCACCATTTGTTGCAGGTCGTGGTTGAGGTGTCACATGTTGCTGAACACTTCCTGTTTCCTTAAATAACGTACCTATCCGGCGAACGGTCCAGAGACTTGGATGATGTCCAGGATACCGAGCAGCATACATAGCACACGCCCGTTGAGTATTTTGATCA
The DNA here is from genome assembly GCF_021461395.2 of Schistocerca americana. Classification (NCBI taxonomy): domain Eukaryota; kingdom Metazoa; phylum Arthropoda; class Insecta; order Orthoptera; family Acrididae; genus Schistocerca; species Schistocerca americana. The sequence continues at coordinate 185,883,666 of NC_060119.1, read as the reverse complement.
CAATAGCCATACATCAACACGATATCGACCTTTTCCGCAATTGGTAAACGGTCCATTTTAACACGGATAATGTATCACGAAGCAAATACCGTCCGCACTGGCGGAATGTTACGTGATACGACGTACTCATACGTTTGTGACTATTGCAGCGCCATCTACCACAAAGCGAAAAAAGTGGTCCAACTAAAACATTCATATTTCTTTACGTACTACACGAATATGTAATAAAAAAGGGGTTCCTATTTTTAAAAAAAACAAAAAAAGAACGCAGTTGATGCCGTTTGACCTATGGTGGCGCCATCTAGCGGGCCAACCATAGCGCCATTTGGTTTCCCCCTTCAAGATAGACGAGCTTCGTTCTTTGTGTTTTTTTTTTTTTCGTTTAATGCTTATTTCGTGAGATATTTGGCCCGGTCACTGTCAATGGACCACCCCGTATATTACCAGCGTCAGCGCGCTCGCACGCACCTTTCCGACTGTCTGACCGTCGCTCACCCATGCAGCATTCTTCAGTGGAACGCGTAAAGGGGTGGGGGATGCGGAGATATTGGTAACAGGTGCTGTCGTCCGCCCCCCATCGTAAGGTGGCTTCGGTTGCATAGATGTAGATTCCCGGTTGTGAAGCTTCACGCACAAGGTAAAAATACCCTCGCGGAAAAAGTTAGTGCACCCTTCTAGGCATAATTTTTCAACTTGCCACATTGTTGTAAACTAATTCCAACTGGCAGCTAATACCTTTAATTCTTTTGCACCTGGAGCGCAGTACCACTCGTCCCCTACCATGATCATCGACTAAGACGACAACATCGTCTTCTACTGGGCCAGCTCTGTGATCAATGTGTTGGGCAGAACTCTGCGTGAAAGTTATTGTTAAATGTACACCTCGTAAGAGACGTCTAATTTGTCTGTATCAACTGATACGTTAATTTTCAGGGACAGTTGTGAGTGCTTATGACATTCCTGTGGCAATAGCTTGTACAAAGTTTAGTAATTCTTGTTATCTAGGTTGTAATGAAGTTAACTAATATTTTGTGTTCTAGTATCCCGGCTTTGAGTCAGTGTTAGTACCGGTTTCCATCGCATCACCGAAGTTAAGCGCTGTCGGGCTTGGCTAGCACTACGGGGCTGCCTAGCGCTTTCGACAAGTAAGGAGTACTTGTGTGAGGCCAATTGTGGAGCAACTTGACTGAGAGGTACCGCCTCCGGTCAAGAAAGCTGACAACGCCCTGGAGAGCGCCGTGACCACGTGGCCTTCCATATCCGCATCCAGTGAGGCGTATCGACTGAGGATGACACGGCGGTCGGACGGCGCCGTTGGGACTTCCGAGGCCTGTTCGGACAGAGTTTAATTTAGTTACCATCCACTCGGTCTCCTCCTGGAGCGAACCAAACAACCAACCGTTGTACCAGCGAGTGTATTTTCGTCCGACAGAACAAATACTATGATATAGCTCAAAACATGGAATAAGTCGGAGTCTAAATTCGGATTGTTAGCAAAAAATAATTACTTACTTTACGTGTGGCAAGGACCTTATCGACCGTACGTCTGCTCTATGAGCCTCTTCCACTTCTGCCTGTCCAATGCGCTGTTTGTCCAGTTGCTGTTCCTGTTCATCCTAGTCGTGTCCTCCCAAATGTTATCACGCCATTCTGATTCTGGGTCTTCGTCTTCCTCTCGTTCCATCTGTTATTCTGCTGAATGCCATTTTAGGTAGTCCATTCTGTCATTCTCGCTGCATGGCTTGCCCAATTCAACCTTCTCCTCTTGAGCACTTCGACGATGTTACTCAATTTGTACAGCCCTCTTAATTCTTCATTTCTTCTTATTCTCCATTCCATGTTACTTTCGTCGTATAGAGGTCCAAAAATTTTCCTTACTACTTTTCTTTCGAATATTAACAGCTTTTCTTCATCTTCCTTCCTAAATATTAATCTTTCATATCCTTACAACATCACAGGTATAATGGTCGATTGGTATAAGCGGATTTTGAAGTTACTGGAAAGTGTCTTAGAATTTTGATGAAACTAAAAAGTGTCTTGTTTGCTGTTGCTAAACGGGCGTCTGTTTTTATATATGTTCTGTTGTTATTATTAAAAATACTTCCTAGGTACTTGAAGTGGTCAACAGTCTTGAAACTGAATCGATCTGCAGTCAAAAGAGCATCGTTTCTGGTTTTCTTACTTATGGGCAGGTATTGTATTTACATGTAATCCTGTTTTCTCAGCAATTTTGTATTAATTTTGCATCCTTTTGATTAATTCTCTTTTGGAACTACTTATTAGTGCTACATCTTCTGCATAGGTAAGTCTTGTAATGTTCACATCCTGAGCTGGATCCCCTGTGAACTGGTTTTAGAAAAATTCTCTATCGATCTTCTCTAGGACAAGGTTAAATAAAATAGGTGAAATGGCATCCCCTTGTCTCAGTCCAGTGTACACGTTAAACTCTTCAGTTTCTACTACCGGTGTCTTTATGCGACATAAAATTTCGTCTATACACATTTTAACTATTCTGATTAATTTTGATGGTATTTTAAATTCCTTCACTATTAGTGCTGTCAGTGAATGCTATCATAGACCTTTTTAAAATCTAAGAATAAATATGTGGACATCTAGAGTGAATTCCCAATAATGTAATTAGTTTATGCTTATCCCATTTCCGATGAGTGCCAGTCTGTAACAGTCTAACGACAGATGTAACTTTCTTCTGTTTCGTTGGCTGGTTCTCTTGGTATAACGAATATAACTCCATCTACTAGCCGAACACAAAGATCCGTCTCTGTACAAGACAGATATTGGCCTTATGACACAGTTACTCAAAACAGTCCAGTTCGAATCGCCTCATGATTCCGATTTCCCTTCATAGATCTCTGGATTCATCTCATTTTAATGACCAAGCGAGGTGGCACAGTGGACTCACATTCGGGAGGACGACGGTTGAAACCCGCGTCCAGCCATCCTGATTTCGGTTGTCCGTGATTACCCTAAATCGCTTCAGGCAAATACCATATTGAAATGGCACGTACGACTTTTCTTCTTGCTCCTTCCCTAATACGATGGGACAAATGACCTCGCTGTTTGGTCCCCTCCCCCATATCAACCAACCACCCCATTTTAATGCCCTCCAATCCATTCCCCTTCCTCCTCCTCCTCCTCCTCCTCCTGCTCCTCTTCCTCCTCCTCTTCTTGTTCTTCCTCCTCTTCCTCTTCCTCCTCCTCCTCTTCTTCTTCTTCCTCTTCCTACTACTACTACTACTACTACGTCGCCCTCCCTCTGCCCCTTATCTTTTACCCATAATTTTTTCCGACCCTCACGATTCCACGCGCCCACGGAAAATTCTGCCCAGCCCACACCCTCCGGCTGATGCTCTGTAGTTACGTCACTGTTGTCGCCGCTGCGTCTCCAGAACGACCCAGTTAGTGCAGATGGTACTGCCGTCGTCAGTAGAGCTGGTTGGGCAGCGATAGCCCGCGGCACATAGCAGTCGTACAGCCGGTTTGGCTCCTGCAGCACGCAGCGTGGCCCCCAGGCTTCCGGCCGTGGGGCGGGAACAATCTTGTTAGGGCACAGCGGCGAGGCGAGGCTCGCGTGTCGGTAACGCGCCAGCCGGGCCGACACGTGTCGTGCGTGAAGCCAGGGCACGCCGCGTGCTGTGCGTGATACAGATACCACGCACAGTTCGGGGCTCACGTTACTCACAGTAGCGCGATACCTTCGAAGCTGGACCTGACACGTGTCTCTCTCAGCTTCCGATCGTGTTCGGAAAAATATTTGGATCGTCTGTAGAGATAATTAAGAACGCAGACCGTGGAAAGGGGGCGGGGGGAAGGGCGTGTTCAGTAGGTCTTGTAGAAATATGGTAGTTTTAATAGTAGCATGCGTAAGCTACCTCACTGTGTTCACCAGTTCATTCCATCCGTGACACGCTACTTCGGCCGCAATTTCCGCAACACAAGGTGGTGACATTCTGCTTGGTACAAGGCCATATGGGAGTTGATGGCAGCGAAAAGTCGTATGCAGCAGTCTAGGAGGCGTGCATGGTACGTATTCCAGTTCAGTGTGAATTCCCCTGCAGTCGGTAATGTTGCTACAGGGTTTACGGCACAAGTAAGTCACAACCTCAGTTGCTGTTAAAAGTATTGTTACCGATTGCGCTCATCGATCATTGTCAGATGACCTGTAGGACAGCGTTGCAGAGTACCACACACAGTTGTGTAGCTGTCACTATAAGACAAAACATTTGAGATTCTTTCTCCGTATTTGAATATTCGTAATTGGCTCCGGCCTTATAAAGCGTTTTGGGACTAACGAAAACAGCATATAGCACTATATTTACTCTCATGTTGGAATGTAATCGGAAATACTGTACGTACTACGAGACAGTGCTGAATTAATGCCTCAGAACTTTTTACGTGAAGAACCTTAAAGCTTTTTAAATACGACGCACATTATTAACACTGTACTTCTTTATTCTTCATGTCCACGTATTCGCATCCCTTCCCCAGGGTTGATAAGTCACAACCGAAATAAGAGTACAAGATTCACAGTGCTGTACTGAATAAGTGAACATTTGCAACACGCAGTTTCTACGGTCTTCTTCGCCGTAGTTCGTAGCAGGGCGCAGAACTGTGTATTTATGCAGCAAACTAGTCGGTGCCAACTCTCTTGCTACCTGAATTTTTAATAAGAGAAGGCTGGTACTGCGCCAGGTTCAGACCTTAAGAGCGGCACAGGACAGATAATGGAACTGCAGTTGTCCATTACGCTCCTGCTAGTGGTAGTAAATCTCGTCTTTGAGAAAAATAGTATGCTGTAAAAGCGTTTTCACAGTTCTGGAGGGAATTTTCGTTCGACTACAAAAAAATGCGTATTTTTTCGCGAGACGAGTTTCGCTTTATTTAGAGTTCGATTTGCTTTAAGATCGATAAACAGTTCTTCAACAGTATGTTTGTTTTTACTTACTGTGTTATCCGGTTGATCTCTCGCCTACATCGGGATATGCTGTCTGCTATCACATCGATGATGTTTTTCTTCTTAAACACTGATAGTTGTGGTCTACTGTTTAGTTGCTCTGCAGCAATATGCATTTTTAATGCTTTTCATAGCATACTTTTGCGCGCACCACTGTTTTCAGTTTGTATTTATACTTCTTAGCATGTATTGTGATTTGTGTTTTGTACTGATCAAACATAACCTTAGAATGAAGCCTTTCGCGACCGGATGACATAGCTGCTGGTAAACCTTTCGGGATGTGAGTTCGTGGTCCAAGAAACTCTTCCGTCCGTGACGTTTCGTCCAGGACTACGCTGGACATCGTCAGAGGCGCTCCCCTGCTGAGTCTTGCCGACTGAGTGGTCGGACGTTCGAGATCAACATATATAATGTAGGAAAGGGGCGTGATCGAAGTAACACGTCATTAGCAGAGTTAATCCTTCTCAAAGATAAAACCTGACTATCGATTGTCGTCTTGTCAAAGATAAAATTGTCTAGCGATTCTGCAGAGCTACAATCCCTATGTCGCTGTTTCATTGCTTCCTCTTTTCTGATAAAATTATCATGTTGCTTGTAAATCTGAATGGCTTCTCTACATAGTCACGTCAGGAACGGAAGTTTCTTGGACCACGACCTCGCGTCCCGAAAGATTTACCAGCAGCTAAAACATGTCCTTGCCACTAGTTTGTCTGTGACCTTTACTTCTTTTTAATTAATTTTGTTTTTAATTCTATTTAATTATGTTGCTGTATATTTATATACTGTGTAAGGGTAGGGAAGGAGTATCGATGGACTTTCTTTTGTATGGGAGGGGATGAAGCCATGATGAGTGAACATAGTAGTGTGATGGAGTGTTGCAGAAGGTGAGGTGCAAGAAGTGAAGTGAAATTGGGAGGGAGGAGTGGTTGGTTGGGAGAGGGTGAAGGCACTTTTCTTTTTCATATAATTTCGTCAATTATTTTATATAGGCTTTGGTTTCCAATATTTATTTGGTCGTTGAGCAACTGTTTATTTTGTGCTTGTACAGTTATTTCATGACTCAGCGGCCGTATTAATGGTTTTCAAATTGAAACAATATACAGTGACTCAGGTAGAAAATAAAAAATGCAGATGCTGACCTAAAAAGTAATACACATTTTTACTGTCAGCCTTATCCGTCAACGTAGAGGGGTAGGACAAAAATATGGGAACACCGGAAGAGTGCATGCGTGAACACAAATGCAGATACTTGCCATGCCTGCAGGTTGCGCTGTTGTGTTTGACGACGAACGGCACTTGCCTAATGTCTTAAACATGTTGCAACTGTCAGTCGTGATCCGAACAGTGTTCATTGTAGTTGTGAAAGAATTATGTCGGAGCTTAGTGAATTCGGACACGGGCAAATTTTTGATGCTCGTACGGTGAATGCTTCCGTAACCGAGGTAGCCAAAGGCATTGGTGTTTCAAGAGGCACCGTATGGAAGATCGATACTGCACACTGGGCAAGCAGGAAAACTTCATCCGCTGAGTCACAACGCAGTCGAAAGTGTGTGTTGAGTCATCGGACAGACGGTCATTAAAATCAAATGGTTCAAATGGCTTTGAGCACTATGGGACTTAACATCTGAGGTCATCAGTCCCCTAGAACTTAGAACTACGAGGGCTATCCACAAAGTACATTACGTTTTGGAGTTAAAAATAAATAAATTATTGGAATTTTTTTAATTGTATACTGATGAAAGCCACACTTAAATACTACTTTTCTACATAGTTGCCATTTAAATTAAGGCACTTATCGTAGCGATGGACGAGCTTGGAAATTCCTTCGTGTGTCCATTATTAAGTGGAAGTACTTGTGCCTTAGCAGATGTCAAAAAGTAAAAAATATCTGATATGACATGATGCAGAAGCTGGTTTCATTTCGTTGTGTTCCTCATTACGTTTTCTTGTACCTAATGTAATCTTTGAATTGCATTTTGAAATTGTTACTCGTGTTATGTTTCATTTTGTAATACTTGGTGCAGTAAATGATTCCGTTTTGTTATTGTTTCATATAAAACAGAAGCTGGTTTTCTCGCATGCTGTTCTGTGGACATTTGTTCCTTGTTACGAAATCGCCTGTGAATTCCTCGATTTAAATGCGTTATAAGTATGTTGTTCCTAATCCGTTTTATTTTAGGTCACATCCGTTTTTCGTACTTTCTCGTACCCAATGGAGAAATTCGTGTTAGCAGCTTTTGACCGAATTGACCATTCTTCCTTACAAACGATAAACTGCAACAATAATTACCCAAATGTATTGACACGTTACTAACAGATGCTATAAACAATACCGTCTATCAGAAATCAGTGCATTACAATAATTATCCTGCTCCAACGAAACTTGAAAAGCTGTCATGCTTTCATCGTTGGATCTACTAGTGAATTCTGTACAATTAGAGTTGATTAAATGCAGTAGTGTTCAGTACGCCGGCCGAAGTGGCCGTGCGGTTAAAGGCGCTCCAGTCTGGAGCCGCAAGACCGATACGGTCGCAGGTTCGAATCCTGCCTCGGGCATGGATGTTTGTGATGTCCTTAGGTTAGTTAGGTTTAACTAGTTCTAAGTTCTAGGGGACTAATGACCTCAGCAGTTGAGTCCTATAGTGCTCAGAGCCATTTGAACCATTTTAGTGTTCAGTACGGTGGAAGTACGTTCATACTATGCCATACAATACCATGTATAAATAAGCACGTCGATGTAAATATCTTTGCTGCATGGTAACTATGTGCGCCGTCACAAAGCATACTCAGTTGCAAGAAGCAAAACCACTCAAGGCAGATAGACATGCTCGTTCCATGAGAAGATGTTAGTGAAGTTCAATAGCAATTCTGTACAAAGCTGCAAACAAGGAGTTCTCCAGTAAATGCGAGAAAGTGCGACAAAAAAACCAGCTTCTGCTTATTGTGAAACAATGATTTGGAGTCATTTACTCCACCACAACATTGGGGTTCGCGGAGAAATCAAGCACAATACAAACAACATACTCACAGTGTATTCAGAAAGTGAAATACATACAATAAGTAGTAATCAGGAACACAGTGCGATGAAGGCAGCTTCTCTTTACTACAGAAAGGAAACTAATATGGACGACTTCAAATATCCTGCGATAGTTTGTTTTCTGCAACAATATATACCTTAGCAGCGTCCGCGAAAGTTGAACGCTGACAGGTGGCAGCGCAGTCGCCAACTTTCATTGTACCTCAAGCGTCTGTGGGCGAAAACATTTCTATAGAGTTACCACAACGTGGGCCGTTATGGCGGGGCTGAAACTCATACAGGGACATACCGAACACGACCTTTGCTCGCTGCCAGGCCAAACGCACGTCTATGAATCCATCATCTTGGTAAACAGGCCGAATACGGCGCTGTGGTCGGCATCGCCTTTATGAGACAAGTATGTGGCGCAGTTGTTAGATAGGTTACTGCTGCAACAACGGCAGGTAGGTTATCAACATTTAAGTGAGTTTGAACGCGGTGTTATAGTCAGCGCAAGAGCGATGAGACACAGCATGTTACCGGTAGCGATGAAATGGGGACTTTCCCGTACGACCATTTCACGAGTGTACCGTGAATAGCAGGAATCCGGCAAAACATAAAAAAAGGTTCAAATGTCTCTAAGCACACTGGGACTTAATATCTGAGGTCATCAGTCCCATAAACTTAGAAGTACTTAAACCTAACCAACCTAAGGACATCACACACATCCATGCGCGAGGCGAGATTCGAACCTGCAGCCGTAGCAGCAGCGCGGTTCCGGACTAAAGCGCCTAGAACCGCTAGGACGCACCGGCCGGCTTTATCTTAAAGAACGGCAGTATATGAATGGAGAGCAAAGGAAATATTAGTCCTCTTCAGATTCTTCAACTTAGGAGGTGTTGGATTATTCTCTCTGGTATTATGCAACAATAACGAAAATAGAATCCTTAGAGTCCCGTATGTCGTGCTTCACTCACTCACCTCTATTTTATCACAGTACTTAAGCACTGCGTTATAACTTTTCCATGATGGAACAATTGTTTCTTTTTAGCTTATTCCGCTTTCGGCTTTGCCACCGTGTTTCGAAGTGCAGTGTTGTTAACAAAAGCACCAGGAATGAAGAACTCTTGAGACATAAGATCTCCGACATCGCTGTGGTCGGAAAAAGATTCTGTAGTAAGGGGACCAACGACGACTGAAGAGAATCGTTCAGCGTGACAGAAGTGCAACCCTTCCGCAGATAGCTGCAGGTTTCAATGCTGGGCCATCAACAAATGTAGCGTGCGAACCATTCTACGAAACATCATCGATATGGGCTTTCGGAGCCGAAAGCCCGCTCGTGTACCGTTGATGACAGCACGACACAAAGCATTACGCTTCGCGTGGGCCCGTCAACAACGACAGTGGACTCTTGATGACTGGAAACATGTTGCCTGGTCCGACGAGTCTCTTTTTAAATTGTATCGATCGGATGGACTTGTACGGGTATGTAGACGATTTCTTGAATACATGGACCCTGCATGTCGGCAGGGGACTGTTCAAGCTGGTGGAGGGTCTGTAATGGTGCGGGGCGTGCGCAGTTGTTGTAATATGGGACCCCTGATACGTCTAGATGCGGCTGTGACAGGTGACACGTACGTAAGCATCCTGTCTGATCACCTGCATCCATTCATGCCCATTGGGCAATTCCAGCAGGAGAATGTGACACCCCACACATCCAGATTTGCTGCATCTCCAGCAAGACTCTCCTGAGCTTAAAACACTTCCGCTGTCCACCATACTCCCAAGATATGAACCTTATTGAGCATATCTGGGATGTCATGCAACGTGCTGTTCAGAAGAGATCTTCAACCCCTCGTACTCTTTCGGATTTATGGGTATCCCTGCAGGATTTATGGTGTCAATTCCCTCCAGCACTATTTCAGATATTAGTCGAGTCCATGCCGCGTCGTGTTGCGGGTACTGGTGTACCAGTTTCTTTGGCTCTTCAGTTTAGTTCATCATCTGAGGAATCGAAAATCTCCACGATTTTAGTCTGTTGTCAATATCGATACAGAAAAGATATACGTCTATCCATTCCTGAGAAAAGAGAGTTTTAGCTGGACAGCAGTCAGATACCAAATGACACATTAACAATTTTCGGTGTTTCTCCTTTAGTTTTACTGCGTAACCATACCTCTTGCCGATTTTCGTGATTGTAGGTCAATGGGAAATATCCTATAGGAATTGATGAGTGAGTTTGCAAGTATCAAAATATGCGACATAAATTGCCGTACTTTTTGATCGCATTGGCTTACAAGCTTCATTTTCTTTACATTGCCAAGTGACTGTAGACCTTAATAAAAATGGTTCAAATGGCTCTGAGCACTATGGGACTTAACATCGCCTAGAACTTAGAACTACTTAAACCTACCTAACCTAAGAACTGCACACACATCCATGCCCGAGGCAGGATTCGAACCTGCGACCGTAGCGGTCGCGCGGTTCCAGACTGAAGCGCCTAGAACCGCTCGGCCACCACGGCCGGCAGACCTTAATATATTAAATTTCAGCTTGATACGTGTACCCTTTCCTGAGACAAGGTGTTTTAACAGTCGGACAGACAAACGGATGGACAACAGAGTGAGAGTGACCCTGTAAGGATCCCGTTTTTACCCGCTGAGGCACGGAGCCCTAAAAATTAAATACGTAACTTTATTTTTGGAGATTATAGTTAAAACTTTAACAGTCCCTGGTGGCTTTTGGTGTTGATAATATGTGTTTTGACATAGAGGTATAATGTGACACGAAGTGTATCTCAGTCACGAGTATTCATCTTGGTGTAGAGGCTTCTTGCTATACGGGAGCACACCCGACCGCCACCGCCACCTCCAACCCGAGTCCCTTTCCTACCCCTTCTCGGCACTGCACGTGCAGCGCCGCTTCCGGCGCCGGTCCCCCCGTTGTGATGCAAATGAACGCCAGCTGCGAGCTGTGCTGTGCCGCGCGTGTGGGCGGTACGCTGTGTACCTGGCTCTGCTACTGTGCACTCCAGACGGTTTGCTGCATCGCCGCCTCGCGCGTCGCTTTCTGAATGCTGAGCGACGCCACACCGCCTGCCCGTCTAGCTGACACTGCGCAGAGGAAGTTCCCCCCGTGGCAGCAGCGCCACAGACAATCCGTCTACACAGAGACGCAGATGTATTTCACCTAGGCAAGAAGGCAAGGTGGAATCCTTGGCTTAAAAAGCGAATTCCTTAATTTAGTGTCTGGAGCTCGGAATTTAGCGTGGGTTTCAATGCGAGATGCTTATAATACAACCGTCGCCCTTTCTGCATTTCCTGAGGTTGTAACTTTCTTTACCTATCGCTTAACTGTAGTCCTGTAAGTGCAGCATCGCCATACACTGCACTAATACATTTATGGAAGTTCACCATGGTTTCTTTTACTGCACGGAAGAATTCAAAACAGCACGCTGCAACGTGAGTCGTGTGTAGACGCCATTTTGATGCTGTACTAAGGCTCTACCATCTGTCAGAACGGTTCGAAACTTCACCGGCACACAGAACAAGCATCAAATGTGAAGCACCAACAAGGACGTTTGTCTATTTATAACATTTTTAAAAAATGCTGGGCATTACTTATTGAACGACCCTTGTAGTTTCCACAAAGAAACGTTGTCTCGAGACCTGGCAGAAAATCCAAAGAGGTTCTGGTCGTATGTGAAGTATGCTACCGGTAATACACAATCAGTGCTTTCTATGCACGATAGCAATGGAGATACTATCGAAGGCAGTGCAACCAAGGCAGAGTTACTAAGCAAAACTCCTTCACAAAAGAAGACGAAGTAAATATTTTGGACGCAAGCATGGCAGGAGACGCTTTGCCAGGATCGTAAACTGGTCGGTGTACCTCGTAAAATGCTAGTGCAACTGAAACGGGAATCTTTCGAATAAAAGGCGACGTTTTTAACGGGAAGCCCTGTTGGTGCAACATCTCTTATGCGTTCCGTATTCCATCGTTGGCAGGAATTACATTCGTAGAGTTTTAATGAAATGCCAATAGTAATTCAGTGATTAATCTCGGCCTGAGATAATTCTATCCACAGATAAGGTGGAGTGCCCGTCGCTGCCTACTTTCGCCCGCCCCCCCCTCCCCCCCCCCCCCCCCTTTTCCGTAGAGGAAGATGAAAGTTGTGAATTATCATTCTTGTATTGTCTCGATTAACATTCTGGAGAGACCGTGCATGTAACAAGATTAGCAGAAGTGTACGTAAATGGAAATCTGAAGCTATTGTAATAACTCGTTTAGGTAGCTGTTCTAATGTATATAATGAGTTTTTACGCTCCACATAACTCGGACAAACGTATATCTTGTGCGAGACCGTAAAAAAGGGAACAACGAAATGATTTGTAACAGTAGCTTTACTTAAGGAAACTGGTATGAAGAAAAATTGGTATGATATAGTTACATAGTTCCTTTGGGCGTTGAAATAATCCAACAGTAGCTCTGGAAAATTTGTTCCAGACATAGATTCGAACCCAGATGCTCCACTTCTCCAGCGATTGCCTCGTCCATCTGGACACACTTCAAGACCGACTAAAACATCCAAGTGCCACTTACGATTGACGATTGTGACCCCTTTGCTCACCGCCTGACCGTATACACGCGAGGCGACGAACGATGGTATGCTTTCCCATTGAACTAGCACGCTGCACAGAAACTGTTAGTCGTACAGAAAAAAATTAACGTTACCTTTTTGTAAGAAATGTAATGTGGTCAATCTTGTACTGTGATAAGTTTTCGTTAGAGACCGCAGTTTTCGAAGTATTCAAGAAGATAGCCTTCAAACGCGTTTTTCTTGAACAACTTGAAAACCGTGGCCTCCAGTACAAAATTGAACTGCATTAAATTCCTTGTTTAGTTTGCGTGTAGCGAACGCGAGAATATGAGACTCTCGCACGTTTATTTTGATGGCCTTGCAGGTTACAGGAAGCCCAGTGATAGGGGCAGCTGAATTACGCTGTATGTAATTGCACTAATACCATGTGAAATTGTTTCCAGTCCAGAGCTCATCCAGCAGTTGAATTATATTTTTTTAAGATCTTCTCCCTAATGAAAGCACTGTTCACTCATTGGTGCAATGTTGAATGGTATTACTGTAGAAGTAGTACAGTATCATACATTGGGAAAATTTAGAGAACATATATTCCAAGAATAGTTTACGATAGTCCTGTTGCCACCATTGAACTTAGTGCTTGAGGATAATGAAAACAAGTTCATAGATATCAGTGCATGTACGGAGATGATGATGATTTATTTGTGGGGCGCTCAACTGCGCGGTTATCAGATTCCCAATATTTACTCAGTCCAATCTCGCCACTTTCATGAATGATGATGAAATGATGAGGACAATTCAAACACCCAGTCCCCGAGCGGAGAAAATCGACAACCCGGCCGGGAATCGATCCCGAGACCCCGTGATCCAGAGGCAGCAACGCTAGCCACTGGACCACGAGCTGCGGAGGAGGCTTACATTCATTTTTCCCTCGCTCAATACGGAGTCTTATAGGAAAGAAAATCTGTAATATAGGTACAAAATACTGTTCACCATGGAGTGTACCATGACTTCCGGAATGTTAATGTAGCTGTAGAATCTTGACTCTTGTGAATATCAGCTGAAATACTCAAATCATTGTTAATTAATATTAATAGGCCTTGCTTAACAGCCATTAATTATTTTTTAGTGTTTTGATTGTGTCACTCAGCTGTTCAGGTGAAACAATCATTGTTATACAGCCGGTTTCGTCCGTCACCAGATTGCAGAACCTTCTGACATACTTAAACGAGCTCTGAAGTTCGGTGGTGTCAAAATTGGTCTATCTTCAACATTCGAAACATAAGTACTTGATATAGTAGTGATATTTGTGCTGATGAGGAGCTTTTAGATATTCGCAGGGGACTTGCAGATTTATCATTACCACGTATCCCACTACAATTTGAGATTGAATGATTTACAAAGGAAAACTGGGGATTGAAACCATTGGTAGCGCGCCAGCCAGCCTAATGGCTAAGATCGCTGAGTGAGGAGTACATGCTAACGATGGCGGTATGGCGCAGTCAGTTGTACCCCGACGCATCACTGGTTCTCTGGGACATCCTGAGCTGAGCGCGCCTCTTTCGGCAGGACACATTCTCTTGCTATTTAGCTCAACGATGCCCAAGCGTTACAGGCCATGCGTCTTCATGCGAGACGGATGAGTCGTCTAGATTTCGCATTGAACGGTCGTATGCAGTCGAGTTGCGCCGGAAGACTGTTAACAGCCTGCAGATGTTGCTAAAATATGAATTTGGAACTTTTCCGTCGAGTGTTAGGGAAAAAGTGAATGAGTGATCGGCTCATCCGTGGAGGGAGCGCGTAATTATCAACGAAATCACAGAACGAGTCATTATCTTCGTTTATAATCAATAGCACCCACTGACGGGCTGTATCATTACGCATTACTTGAACATTTATTGAGGCTACCGTGAACTGTTGTATCCGGCTGTTGTGGCCGAGCGGTTCTAGCCACTTCAGTCCGGAACCACGCGGCTCCTACGGTCGCAGGTTCGAATCCTGCCTTAGGTATGGATGTGTGTGATGTCCTTAGGTTAGTTAGGTTTAAGTAGTTCTAAGTTCTAGGGGACTGATGACCTCAGATGTTAAGTCCCATAGTGCTCAGAGCCATTTGAACTATTTTTTTAACTGTCGTAGCGTGACCAGGAAACGCGAGCTCGATTTCCGGTCTGACATAGATATCTTAGTCATTGCAGATTCAAAACTGGCCTATACTAGATTCAAATAAACAGGAAAGAAATGTGCCGCAGTTTCTAATAAAAAAAATGGTTCAAATGGCTCTGAGCACTATGGGACTTAACATCTGTGGTCATCAGTCCCCTAGAACTTAGAACTACTTAAACCTAACTAACCTAAAGACATCACACACATCCATGCCCGAGGCAGGATTCGAACCTGCGACCGTAGCAGTCGCGCGGTTCCGGTCTGCGCGCCTAGAACCGCTAGACCACCGCGGCCGGCAGTTTCTAATCCGTTTTAATGATCGAAGGAGAGGGAAAGACAAACATTTTTACCAAGTACTGAACTGCGCGGTATTATGTCATCTCCTTGAAGCACAGGGCCGCCTGGTACAGCGTGAAACTTTTGTTCCCAAAGCTCAGGGTCAGGAAAACATTGGCTCCGGAGCTGAGTCATGGAAAGGCGAGACCGTTGCGGTTTTTTCGCCGCCGCCCACGCTGCCAAGGCTAACGGCAACATCGGCGCTTGTGTTTACTCCGTCTTACCCACGTTCATAGCGGAGGCTCCTCTGATGGCCGGATACGTCAGGGCGCTGAACCTGACCTGGCTGGAGTCGTGCTCTCGGCTGGCCCACTTCACAGCTTGATAAGTAACTTACTCTTTCGAGTTAGGAGAAGGAGGAAAGCGAGAAGATGCGAAAGAGGAGGAGTTCTAATTTCTGCAAAGCTAAACTGGTGTCTAGTCTACAACTGATCCTGTGGCTGTGAACAACGTCCTAAACCGAGGCGGTCTTCTATCTCCGTCATTTACTCTTCTCATTGCAAATTAAGTATCAGTCGTGACATTGAAAAACTCTGCCTTACTCTCTTGTTGATTCTGTCCTCTGGTATCATTACTTCAGTGTGCTGTGCATATTTATAGGGTCGGAAAAATAAAACTGGCGCGGGAAATACGAGGGTTGCCCAGAAAGTAATGCACCGCATTTTTCTCTCGAACAATTCTTCATTGAACACAAGATGTTTTATCTACACACCATATTTTTCCACGTGATCTCCATCCCGTTCTGTGGCCTTCCTCTAGCGCGAAACAAGAGCGTGTATGCCTTGTCGGTATCAACCTTTGTCCAGGTGGCGGACCCCGTGCTTCACTGCGTGAATCACCTCCTCATCGTCCTCAAAATGTCTTCCACGAATGGCACCCTTCAGTGGCCCAAACAAGTGGAAGTCCAAGAGGGGCACGTCAGGGCTGTAGGGTGGATGGGGTAACACTGCGATGTGGGGGCCAGGTCAGGTGTGTCAGGTGTGACAGCCGTGGGTGGTCTCCCCGACCGCTGCTAATGGTGGATGGTGGAGCTCCGCCAAACCGCCTTCTGATGACCTCACCCTCCGTGCCCAGCCACTAACTGTACTTCCGTCGAAAGCAGATGCTTCATAGATTTTGCGCAAGCGTTTGTGTATATTCCCAACAATTTCTTTCTCTGCAATATGACGGCACGTTGCTTGTACATAACCTACAGACGCCGTTTTGAAACTGTCCTGCAGCGACGCTGTCTGTCAGAAGTGACGGAAACTTGGCGCCCTACTCAGGCGACTTCAAATAATGCATAGTAACGTTTCGCATTCGTAGCCTTGTGTCCGGCTGAGGAAAAAAATGCCGTGCATTACTTTATCGGCAACCGTCGTATGTCATGCGCCTTATGATTGGAAACGCAACTTACGTCATCCGACATATAGTAGGAGCCACGAACGACGGCGGTCGAGTTCATGTTTGTTCTGCACACATGTCACGCATGCAGTAACAGCCAGTGACTTTCCTGTAGTATTCTGAGCTCTCTGTTGTGAATGTCGTAGCCATTTAGAGGATTAAACTTGACAGTAGCGAGTTGTTTATTGAATTTTTGTTCCAATTATTGCTGGTCGTCATAGCTGATGGCAGTGGTTAGCGAGAAATTCTGCGTAAGCTAGTGAGAGCACTTGTATGAGCTTACCATAACTTTCTCTCGGAACGGACAACGATGCATTTCCCGTGTGTGCATGACCTGCACGAACAGCTATCGATGTGGATTATAGATGCGGCTGATATAAGTCGGGTTGCCTTCTTGAGGCGCTTGAAATACACTGCGCAACAGTGTTAAAGGATTACTTTCTCGAAACGCCGTAATTTTCTCCCATTGCGACGCATAAGTGTGAAACTTCGCTCAAAGATGCCTACAACCTCTCTGTAATTTTGCAAAAGCGTGGGGTGCTTCGAAGTCACCCTCGGACTCTACAACGCTTTAAACAGGCAGCAGTGCAGTGCGACCGCAATTTTTGCTTTGGTGTACGGGATGGGACCACTAGGAACCGTTCAAAGCCATTCGACCAAATCTGAATGTGATCCGAAGCAGCTAAAGGGTCGCGTGCTTTTTTTTTTTTTTTTTTTTTTTTTTCATGCTCCTGTTTCACGCTGTCATGTGCCTTGAGCACAGAAGGATGAAGCGACATTGACCCTGTGGGAAGACGCAGTTCGGTCGGCAGTAACTGTGTTGCCCCCCCCCCCCCCCCCGGCTCCCTATTTATTGCCAATTTTAAAATGTGCCTTCACAGAGAGAACATTGGAAGTAGTTGTAGGCGTCTGCGGTAGGCAACCACATGATACACCTCCAGTGCCAGTTACCTTCTTGCAGCATATTTCCAAATTGGCGCGCGCGCGGGGGGAGGAATCCCTTTGCCGTTTTATTCACGCTGAGACATCAGTAACCCACTTTACGCGTCACATGAGCTCCTGAGCCGTGATCCTTTTTTCGCATGCGTTGGCATCTTGTTGTTAGAAGCGCCGCAGAGCCCGAGGGTGAGATCGCAGGGCGCCATGCTTTTGCACCGTTACAGACGGAGGTCCGAGGCACCTTTGAGCCGAATTTCAAACTTTCGTGTCGCAGTGGGAGACAATTACAGAGTTCCGAAAAAGTGATCCTTTAATCCTGTTGTGCAATGTAATTCATGCACCTTAAGATAGGTAACAAAACTTACATCATCTGCGCTATAGTTAAAGCCAAGAACAATGACGGCGCACCCACGTCACGCGCTCTGCGACAGCCAATGGAGCCTTCGGTTGTGCTCTCAGTTCTCTGCTGTGAATGTCGTAGCCACTACGAGCGTTAAACTTAACTGTAGCGAGTTACATAGTGAACTTCTATCCAATAATTGCGGATTGTGATAGCTGACGGTGCTGGTCGCCACAAAGCAAGAGAAAGATTGAAATTTTCAGGATACAAGCTTTCTCCAGTCACAAAGCACGTGTGTGCGCGCGAACCACAAACAACTGTCGCTTGTAAAGAGCAACAGTGCGTTTCCCGCCCGTGCCTCGACCGAGCGAGATGGCGCAGTGGTTAGCACACTGGACTCGCATTCGGGAGGACGACGGTTCAATCCCGCGTCCCGCCATCTTGATTTAGGTTTTCCGTGATTTTCCTAAATCGCTCCAGGCAAATGCCGGGATGGTTCCTCTGAAAGGGCACGGCCGACTTCCTTCCCCGTCCTTCCCTAATCCGATGAGACCGATGACCTCGCTGTTTGGTCTCTTCCCCCAAACCAACCAACCTACCAACCTGTGCCTCGACCTGCGCGAACAGCTGTCGCTCGAGAATCGATGCGGCTGATGTAAGTCGGGTTGCCTATCTTGGGCCGCTTGAAATATTTTCCGGGACAGTGTTAGCCTTCCCACCATGTATAATGGATTACCAATCCAGCTATTTTTTGGTATCGCGCTGCCTAATAATAGAAAACATGTTGTTCCATTCCACATTACCCAAAGTTTTCTCTAAAGTTACGAATGCAGTTTTTGTAAATCTGCTTCAAGTATATTAACTGCAGTGTTCATTTTGCTTCTCGAGTACCATCGAGCGATGAGGCGTTATGTTGAGGCACTGGACTCACATTCGGGAGGACGATAGTCCAAATCACCATCCAGCCATCCAGGATTTCTGTGGTTTGCTTAAATGGTTCCTTCTGCAGGTCACAGGCTTTCCCAACTTTTCTCATCCAAAACATGTACACTGTCTCTAATGATATCGCCGTTGACGGGTGCTTAACCCAGTGTCATTTTCGTTTCTCTATTTTTTTCAAATATCTCTGCAGTTTCTAATTGGATGTGGTCGTCCACGTTTATCATAAAGGTAAGACAATAAAAGCACTGTACATAAAGTTTTAACTAACACCTCGAAATAATAAAGACGCAATTAATTTTTTTCTTTCTTAGTAGATACATGCAGAAAACCGCGTGCCACAGAGCCGTAGGCATTCCGTTTGCGCGAAACCAAAACAACAAACGCAGGCACGGATAAGGTCTAAACGTGCTGCGTTTGTTGTTTCGGTCTCCCGCAAACGGCATGCCTGCGGCTCTGTGGTACGGCGTTTTCTGCGTGTACCAGACGTGTAACTAGGGAACAAAAAATTAATTGCGTAACATTATTTTTTCGAGGTGATAATTAAAAGCTACATGACTCCCCTCTCAAAAACACAGTATTTCATACAATCACGAAAAAGTGTTTATTTCTTATTTATTTACCCAGACCAGATTAGTGCCCTGACGTCCTATCTCCCACCCGAACGACAATAAAACATGTCAATAAATACAAAAACTCCTACAGTAACAATAATAATAACGATATCATCATCCCATCATCACCATCATCCCATCATCATCATCATCATCATCCCATCATCATCATCATCATCCCATCATCATCATCATCATCCCATCAGCATCATCATCATCCCATCATCATCATCATCATCCCATCATCATCATCATCATCCCATCATCATCATCATCATCCCATCATCATCATCATCATCCCATCATCATCATCATCATCCCATCATCATCATCATCATCCCATCATCATCATCATCATCATCCCATCATCATCATCATCATCATCATCCCATCATCATCATCATCATCATCCCATCATCATCATCATCCCATCATCATCATCATCCCATCCCATCATCATCATCATCCCATCCCATCATCATCATCATCCCATCCCATCATCATCATCATCCCATCCCATCATCATCATCATCCCATCATCATCATTTAAGACTGATTATGCCTTTCAGCGTTCAGTCTGGAGCATAGCCCCCCTTATAAAATTCCTCCATGATCCCCTATTCAGTGCTACCATTGGTGCCTCTTCTGATGTTAAACCTATTACTTCAAATCATTCTTAACTTAATCCAGGTACCTTCTCCTTGGTCTGCCCCGTCTCCTACTACCATCTACTGTTGAACCCATGAGTCTCTTGGGTAACCTTGCTTCTCCCATGCGTGTAACATGACCCCACCATCTAAGCCTGTTCGCCCTGACTGCTACATCTATAGAGTTCATTCCCAGTTTTTCTTTGATTTCCTCATTGTGGACACCGTCCTGCCATTGTTCCCATCTACTAGTACCTGCAATCATCCTAGCTACTTTCGTATCCGTAACCTCAACCTTGTTGATAAGGTTACCTGAATCCACCCAGCTTTCGCTCCCATATTACAAAGTTGGTCGAAAGATTGAACGGTGCACAGATAACTTAGTCTTGGTACTGACTTCCGTCTTGCTGAGCGCTCACTGCATTAGCTTTGCTACACCTCGCTTCCAGTTACTTCACTATGTTGCTATCCTGTGAGAATATGCATCCTAAGTACTTGAAACCGTCCACCTGTTCTAACTTTGTTCCTCCTATTTGGCACTCAATCCGTTTATATTTCTTTCCCACTGACATTACTTTCGTTTTGGAGATGCTAATCTTCATACCATAGTCCTTACATTTCTGATCTAGCTCTGAAATATTACTTTGCAAACTTTCAATCGAATCTGCCATCACAACTAAGTCATCCGCATATGCGAGACTGCTTATTTTGTGTTCACATATCTTAATCTCACCCAGCCAGTCTATTGTTTTCAACATATGATCCATAAATAATATGAACAACAGTGGAGATAGGTTGCAGCCTTGTCTTACCCCTGAAACTACTCTGAACCATGAACTCAATTTACCGTCAACTCTGACTGCTGCCTGACTATCCATGTAGAGACCTTTAATTGCTTGCAAAAGTTTCCCTCCTATTCCATAATCTCGTAGAACAGACAATAACTTCCTCCTAGGAACCAGGTCATATGCCTTTTCTAGATCTATAAAGCATAGATACAATTCCCTGTTCCACTCATAGCACTTCTCCATTATTCGCCGTAAGCTAAAGATCTGACAACCTCCAAGAGGCCTAAACCCACACTGATTTTCACCCAATTGGTCATCAACTAATACTCGCACTTTCCTTTCAACAATACCTGAGAAGATTTTACCCACAACGCTGATTAAAGAGATACCTCTGTAGTTGTTACAATCTTTTCTGTTTCTATGTTTAAAGATTGGTGTGATTACTGCTTTTGTCCAGTCTGATGGAACCTGTCCCGACTCCCAGGCCATTTCAATTATCCTGTGTAGCCATTTAAGACCTGACATTCCACTGTATTTGATGAGTTCCGACTTAATTTCATCCACCCCAGCTGCTTTATTGCACTGCAATCTATTGACCATTTTCTCCGCTTCCTCAAATGTGAGCCTATTTCCATCGTCATTCCTATCCCATTCTACCTTGAAATCTGAAACATTACTGATCGTATTTTCACCTACATTGAGCAACTCTTCAAAATATTCCCTCCATCTGCCCAAGGAATCCACAAGATTCACCAGCAGTTTTCCTGACATGTCCAAAATACTTGTCATTTCCATCTTACCTCCCTTTTGAAGACTGCTAATTACACTCCAGAATGGTTTTCCAGCAGCTTGACCCATCCTGTTTCCAAAGTCTTCCCAAGATTTCTTCTTGGATGCTGCAATTATCCGTTTGGCTTTGTTTCTATCTTCAACATAACTTTCTCTGTCTACCTGAGTTCTAGTATGTAGCCATTTTTGATAGGCTTTCTTTTTCCTCTTACAGGCTGCCTTGACACTGTCATTCCACCAAGCTGTTCGCTTCATCCTACTTTTACACACTACTGTTCCAAGACATTCTTTAGCCACTTTTAGTACTGTGTCCCTGTACCTTGTCCATTCCTTTTCCAATGACTGTAATTGACTACATTCAACTAACTGGTACCTTTCTGAGATCGTTGTTATGTACTTGTGCCTAATTTCCTTATCCTGAAGTTTCTCCACTCTTATCCTCCTACGTATGGACCTGACCTCCTGCACTTTCGGCCTCACAATCCCAATTTCACTGCAGATTACATAATGATCAGTGTCATCAAAGAATCCCCTGAATACACGTGTGTCCCTCACAGCCTTCCTGAATTCCTGATCTGTTATTATATAGTCAATGACAGATCTGGTTCCCCTGCCTTCCCAAGTATACCGGTGAATGTTCTTAAGTTTAAAAAAGGAGTTTGTGATTACTAAGCCCGTACTAGCACAGAAATCCATGAGTTGTTTCCCGTTCCTGTTGGCCTCCATATCCTCTCCAAATTTACCCATAACCTTTTCATACCCTTCTGTTCGATTTCCAATCCTGGCGTTAAAATCACCCATGGGCAGAACACTGTCCTTGTCCTTTAACAACTACATCACTGAGTGCCTCATAAAAACTATCCATCTTATCTTGATCTGTCCCTTCACAATGCGAATATACTGACACAATTCTAATTTTCTTGCTAGACACTGTCAAATCTATCCACATCAGTCGTTCGTTTACATACCTTATTGCAACTACACTGGGTTCCATTTCTTTCCTGATGTAAAGCCCTACACCCCATTGTGCTATTCCTGCTTTGACTCCTGACAGGTAGACCTTGTATTCTCCCACTTCCTCTTCTTTCTCATCCCTTACCCGAATGCCACTGACAGCTAAAACGTCCAGCCCCATCTTACTTGCAGCCTCTGCCAGCTCGACCTTCTTCCCAGAGTAGCCCCCATTGATATTAATAGCTCCCCATCTCATTACCATTTGTTTGCCAAGTCGTATCTTAGGAGTCCCTGGTTTGTCAATTAGAGGTGGGACTCCGTCACCTCCGAAGGTCCGAGTGATTTTGCTCTGCTTGTTGCCAGCATCATATTTAAAGTACCAGGGAAGCAGGTTGCTAACCTTACTTGCCCCGAGTCCCATTGGGTTTTACCCCTAACGGCTGAGGGACTAACAGGTGGATTTGGTAGTCTTTGCCGTATGAACACAAAGGTGACCACGACTCAGAATATGTCCGAAATGCCCAGCCTTATTCCAAAGTAACTAGTATCCTGACTGTCGGGACCATTTACTTGGCCACTAATACGTTGCCCGTGGTTCATGAACTAGAACATGACTACAGGAACCCACACCATGAACCACAATAATAACGATGATAATAATAATAAAAGGCGCTGGATTTAATAGCAGAGAAAACAGCTCTGTTGATTAACATCGAAAAGACTGAATTAATTACTAGTTGTGAAGACGCCCCTAGATGCATATCAGAGAGCCAAAACCGTAGAGTACCTTGAAGAATGGATCTCAGATGATCACATTAAAACTGTAGCTCTCTTACTCAGTAAAATCAAACTACACAGCACGTGCTTTCAGAAAAATGTACGTCTCAAAACATCTATTGATGAATACCAAACTAAGACACTTAAACTTCCTGGCAGATCAAAACTGTGAGCTGGGCCGAGACCGTTACTTGAGACCTTTGCCCTTCGCGGCAGAGTCTCTAGCCGACTGAGCTACCCAAGCGCGACTCACAGCACGTCCTCACAGCTTAACTTCCGCCAGTATACCTCCTACGTTCCAAACGTCGCAGAAGTTCTCCTTCGAAACTTGTAGAACTAGCACTCCTGGAAGAAAGGTTATTGCGGAGACATAGCGTAGCCACAGCCTGGGGGATGTTTCGAGGACTAATTTTTCGCTCTTCAGCGGAATGTATGCTGATATGAAACATCCTGGAAGACGAAAACTGCGTGCCGGACCGTGACACAAAGCTTTAATCTCCCAGGGAGTTTAATAACACAGCCCACTCCACTGCAGGCTGAAAATAAATTCATTCTGGAATGTAGAGCAGTAGTCCTCCATAGAGCAGAGTGCCTATCCATAACCAGAAAGATCCCAATAAGAGTACTCGAGTACAAAAAGGAAATTTTGCTGCGAAAGGCAGTGCGACCAACGATCCTGCCAGATAGGATAGTACAAATCTAGTCGTGAACTCTCACCGATGCCATCAGAAGAAGACGACTAGCTTTCTGTGGTCACCATACTCAGTCGGCTGTCCTCTAAGATCTTCAAAGTAGCCAACAAGGGTAAAATCACTGGACCCTGTGGTTCAGGCAGTTGGGGAAAGATCTTGCAGAACTTGATATTAGGCAAGACGTAATAACTGGCGGGAGTGATTACCAGTTAGCTGTTGAAATGATACGAATATCCCTTACAGCTAAGGAAAACAGTAGTGGCAGGCAACAGTGCAGCAAAAACACGAGCACAGTGTTCCACAGATGCCCGAAAGGAGGTAAAAAAACTAGTAGGCGTTACTAGTAACAATAATATCGATTATCTTTGCACTTCTGAAGCCGTGTGTAGCATTATCAGAAATAGAAGGAATGACGAAAGAGGAGAGTATTGAAAATGGCAGTGACAATAACCGTTTAGAGGACAACAGTCTCTCAGGACAATGTGACAAGTAGAGGGAAAGGTGGAAGGGGAGGGGAGTGTTGACAAGAATGAACTGAAGTCAAATACAGCGGGTCCCAGGAGGAAGGCCAATATCCAGGGACGTGACAGGAACGATCATTCGAAACAAAAAAGTGTGGTAAACATAACCTCTTAAATATATATATATGTTCATAGCTATAAGCACGTATATCATATTCGCTACTGTGAAACACATCTCTTCTACTGAGCAAGTGGTTCAAATGGTTCTAATAAGCACAATGGGACTTAATATCTGAGGTCATCAGTCCCCTAGACTTAGAACTACTTAAACCTAACTAACCTAAGGACATCATACACATCCATGCCCGAGGCAGGATTCGAACCTGCGACCGTAGCAGCAGCGCGGTTCTGGACTGAAGCGCCTAGAACCGCTCGGCCACAGTGGCCGGCTGAGCAAGTGGTCATAACCCTTAAGGTATGCACATTAGACCCCACGTTTACTTGGCGATTTTTTCTTTTTGTGGTCCATACTACCTCCTCTCAAAATATGGGTAGCAAAGAGCCTGCGGTAGAAGAGTTTTGTGTGGCAGTGTGAAAGATGACGCAGTGCTGATAGGTCATAAGGTATGCAGTTTAGAGCCGATGTTTACTAGACTTTTTTTTATTCGAAAGATAGATCCTGTCAATTCCTCCTTGGACGCCCTGCATATAGATATGTGGACAATTAGCTGTGTGGTGTCGTCCAGAGATCATGGTGGTACACCAAAGTCGGCATCGATACCACAGGCGACAACGAATGGGAGAGGCTGAATAACACACGTTCTCCTTTTCTGCACAGCAGCGCCCTCACACAGAGGTCAATATAGAGCCGAACTTGGAAGCGCCGTGCTCATTTCGTGACTTCAGCTGAAGCAGTCATCATCATCATCGAGTCGGTCTAAAGAGTTACTAAGTCTCAGATATAAGTACACTTTCATAAGTGTTGAACATTGTTCTTCAAAAGAAGAGTTTGTTAATTATTGCGTTATGTGACGCCTTAATAGTCAGTGACAGAATTAAAATCTCAAGCACTCCTGTGGCAAAGGATTGTATCAAGCTGACTGAATATTTTTATCATGTTTGTAATAAAGTGAACTAATATATCATATATTGTAGTTCCGATGAGCAGTCTCCCAGAGCAGTCAAAGAACCCACAGTTGTATGTGGATGCTTGTAGTTTGGGGTGTTCATAAAAAGCTTTCTTATGAACCTCGATAGGAATTTGATTTCTCGGATTTTTGAGGAAAGTCATTCTTAAGTCGGGTTCCTGATACAGAAGAGGATTATGAGAGTATGGTTGGTTGGTTTAAAAGGGGAGGAAGGGACCAAACTGCTTGGTCATCGGTCCCTATCAGAGTATGTAGTGTGTAGTAGGTGTCGCGTGGAGTTTGGCTGTGGTAGCTGCCAGAATACACAGGATGAGCAGTTCATCTGAGCACGTGCAAACATACCCAGCGTTGTGCGCAGCCGGCGGCAAAGGGGAAGGGCGTTTGCATCCTGTTTGTGTGAGCGGCCGCACCGCTGCGGTAACGGGGAACACGAGACAGCGGCAGAGACGGCGGAGGGCGTAGGCGCCGGCCGGCGGCCTTGGCTGCGGAGTCTGGAATCTGCAGTCCCGGCAGGGGACCCGTGGGACCGGAGCGCCTCGTAACAGCTCAGGTGAACTACTCGCCCAGCTCCTGAGTGTCGGCTCAGACCGCTGCGGCGTGTAATGCCGACCCTTCACCAGTCTCGGGTATTTCCCACAGGAAGCCTCCCCCTGCCTCCCTCCCACCTCCTCCTCCTCCTCCTCCTCCTCCTATTCATGTTCCGTAAGAACCAAGCGAGGCAGCCCAGCGTGTAAAGCCACCTGGTGCGAATGCTAACGAAGAGGGAACATTCACAGACCACTTCCCAGTACTCCCTTGCATTGGCTTGTGTAGGATATGGACCAAAAATACTGGAACACGGCAGGAAATGAATGCTAGGTTATACACTGAAGACCCAAAGAAAACGGTACACCTGCTTAATATCGTGTAGGGCCTCCGCGAGGACGCAGAAGTGCCGCAACACGACGTGGCATGGGCTCGACTAATGTTTGAAGTGGTGCTGGAGGGAACTGACACCATTAATCCTGCAGGGCTGTCCATAAATTCGTAAGTGTAGGAGGGAGTGGCATCCCAGATACGCTCAATAATGTTCATGTCTGGTGAGTCTGGTGGCCAGCGGAAGTGTTCAAACTCAGAAGAGCGTTCCTGGAGTCGCTCTACAGCAATTCTGGACCTGTGGGGTGTCGCATTGTCCTGTTGGAATTGCCCAATGCACAATGGACATGAATGCATGCAGCTGATCAGACAGGATCTTTATGTACGTATCACCTGTCAGAGTCGTATCACGGTTCCCGTACCACTCCAACTGCACAGCCCTCGCACCATTACGGAGCCTCCGTTAGCCTGAACAGTCCCCTGCCGACATGCAGGTTGTCTCTGTCCCCGTAGACGTCCATCCGCTCTACAGAATTTGAAACGGGACTCGTCCGAACAGGCAACACGTTCCCACTCATCAACAGTCCAAGTCGGTGTTGACAGGCCTAGGCGAGGCGTAAAGCTGTGTGTCGTGCAGACATCAAGGCTACACGAGTGGAGCTTCGGCTCCGAAAGCCGATTCAATAATGTATATTGAATGGTTCACACGCTAACGCTTGTTGATGTCCCAGCATTGAACTTTGCCGCAATTTGTGGAAGGGTTGCACTTCTGTCACGTTGAACGATTGTCTTCAGTTGACGTTGGTTCCGTTCTTGCTGGATCTTTTCCCGACCGCAGCGATGTCAGAGATTTGATGTTTTACCGGATTCCTGATGGTCATGTTACACTCGTGAAATGGTCGCACGGGAAAAAATGGTTCAAATGGTTCAGAGCCCTATGGGACTTAAGATCTTAGGTCATCAGTCCCCTAGATTTTGCACTACTTATACCTAACTAACCCAAGGACATTACACACATCAATGCCCGAGACAGTATTCGAACCTGCGACCATAGCGGTCGCGCGGTTCCATACTGAAGCGCCTAGAACCGCTCGGCCACACAGGAAAATCCGCACTTCATCGCTTCCTCGGAGATGCTGTGCCCCATCGCTGGTGCGCCGACTATAACACCACGTTCAAACTCACTTAGATCTTGATAACGTGCCACTGGAGCAGCATTAACCGATCTAAAAACCGCGCTGGGTACTTGTCTTATATAGGCGTTGCCGACCTCAGTGCCGTATTCTGCCTGTTTAGGTATCTCGGACCGCAGTGCTGTATTCTGCCTGTTTACGTATCTCGGTATTTAAATACGCATTCCTATACCAGTTTATTTGGCGCTTCAGTGTAAATGCGTATGCTAGCCGAACCTGCAAGTTTCGCAGTTGTATCTGACCGCAAACGGCACCCCTGCAATGTCCCTTATACGTTTTAAGTGCCAGTCGTAGCCAAAACAGTATTCTATGTATTTGTGGGTGCATTGTGTTGCAGGTAAGTGAATTGGAACGCAGGCAGATTGTCCGTGTTCGAATGGTGGGTGTTTACGTAACCAAGACAGCCGAAGTGTTTGTTGTTTCAGTAGGCACTGTACAGATTATTTATATCGTATAGCGAAAAAGCTTCATCAGCTAAATCACAGCCCGAACAAAATAGTGCGCTGATGGATTGTGATGGACGGTTATTCAAGAGGATCACGACGAAAAACGGCAGAACAACAGCTGAAGAAATCACTGCAGAACTGAACGTTGAACTTGCAAACACTGTCAGCACAACAACAACACGAAGGAAACCCGTAGAAACAAGGAATTGCAGGACGAGCAGCAACGGTGTAAATGTAAGTGACAGGAAAACGTGGTGCCGAAACCATAAAATGTGGGCTATGGAGGAATGAAAGAAAATAATTTGGTCCGATGAGTCTTGGTTCACACTATTTCCGACTTCTACCTGAGTTTACATCTCAACAGTGAAGCATAGCGTTGGTACGGTGATAATTTGGGCAGCCATATCGTGGTATTTCATGGGCGCCATTGTCGCTCTGCAAGGTCGCATTATTGCCAAGATTTATGTGACCATTTTCGTTGATCAGGTCCATCCCATGGTACAGTGTTTGTTACCCAACTGGTGATGCTGTGTTCCAGGGAAACAGGGTTCACTCAGCTCGCATCGCCCTGAAATTGGTTTGTGACCATGAGGGTGAATTGTCGCGTCTCACCTGGCCAACAGTCACCAGATCTCATTAGTGAGATCAAGCGAAGCAACAAGTGTGCGATTTATCTGTAGGGAAGAAAAAACCCATTGCGTATAAATTTCATTTGAAAATATACTCCGAATGTCTTACGGAATTTGTACTCATGTGGTTGGTAGTTTTGTGTTATTGAAGTGATCGTATATTTCAGTGTTAAAGCAGATTTTGAAAATTAAGAAAAATGAGGTCAGTTACTTTTGCGGATTTCATAGAAGATCTGCAACTTTTGCTATCGTGTACAGGAAAGAAATATACGAGGGCGTGCCGAAAAGTAATGCCTCCTGTTAAATTGTATTTGAAAACTCTTGAAGTTCTTTTAATAAAACAAACGTTATTAACATTCTACATCTTTATTCTTGATGTGTACATATTTGTGACTGAAAATAGTCACCCTAGGGACGAACACATTTCTTTCAACGAGAAACCAGTAGAATGTTTTACATTCTTCACGAAGCCATAACCTCACCTCTGCTTGCAACACTATCAAAGTAAAGCCGTCAAAGGATTTTTTTTTACTTTTGGAAACAGATGCAAATCAGTGGGCCGAGGTGTGACTGTGTTGGAGGATGATCGATGACAGGCGCGGGATTGTCGCAGAAATCGCAGCGCTCGTGCCATGCTGAAGGATGACCTTTTCGAACTCGAAACTCGATTACAGCATGCTGTTTCCCACGCAGCAACGAAGTTACGTTACACGCCGCCACGTTACACGCTACAGTTGGGAGCCCTCTAGCGGAAGAGGGCTGCAAATACGTACACATGAAGAACAAAGATGTTGTTCTTGTTGTGGTCTTCAGTCCTGAGACTGGTTTGATGCAGCTCTCCATGCTACTCTATCCTGTGCAAGCTTTTTCATCTCCCAGTACCTACTGCAACCTACATCCCTCTGAATCTGCTTAGTGTATTCATCTCTTGGTCTCCCTCTACGATTTTTACCCTCCACGCTGCCCTCCAATACTAAATTGGTGATCCCTTGATGCCTCAGAACATGTCCTACCAACCGATCCCTTCTTCTGGTCAAGTTGTGCCACAAACTTCTCTTCTCCCCAATCCTATTCAATACTTCCTCATTAGTTATGTGATCTACCCATCTAATCTTCAGCATTCTTCTGTAGCACCACATTTCGAAAGCTTCTATTCTCTTCTTGTCCAAATTATTAAAGACGTATAATGTTAATAACGTTTATTTAAAAATCTTTGGTTTCTCATAAATTCGGAGACATTACTTTTCAGATCGCTCTCATAGTTCACGCAGCCAAATGCGGAACATTCTATTCAGAGCCATCACTTAATAAACCGTGTTGGTGTCACATGGCTTAGGCCTGTCCCACCCCTCATTAAATCGACCAAGGCTTATACGAATAATTGTAAGAACAGTTATTATTACTATTATTATTGTTATTATTATTATGTTCTTTAAGTTTGTTTTTGGGTTTTTCAGAAATACTGTGGGAAGAAAGTTTATTTGTATTGCAGATAACGTGGAAGACGTTGCCCAACGATCACCACGAAAGTTCGACGTAGCGGCAAGTAGGCAAGGAATAAAACTAATGCTGCAAACTACCTCGAGCCATGGAAGAGCCAGGGCCGCGAGGGCGTCGAACTTCCTAGGTCGTTGTTGGACAACGTCAAAGGAAGAGATATTCTGCTTTCTCTTTGTAAACAGATCGATCGAGTCTTGAAAGGTTCATGTAAAACGTATAGGCGGGTGACACATTAGGTGGCCTGTAATACTTCCACAGTTATTAAAAAGTTGTTAAACGGCAAAACCAATAGTTCATCATTTATATAGATAAAAAAGTAGTAAAGATATAGGAAAGGAAGAGTTGTGGCGTCAGAACGAAAAGTGATACATCGCTCAGCAACGAAGGAGGACGTAAACAGCGGGCGTTACGTGGTGAAAACAAATCAACTGATAAAATAGTAAGTCTGTAAATAAGCATAAAGCCACGTAACACTGCAACCGTTATTCGAGGATTTATTTTAGGATCCTGGTCTGTGATCGCAGCTGGACCGGGATAATGTTTCTTGCGCATCCAGATGCGAAGCTAGACGGAGAGTGTAACACCATTCAGTAATCGCCAACCGATGGGCCGATTCTCTCTCCCCCTCCGCCTTCGGATCCACGCCTTTCGCGCCATGGCCGGGATTGATGTGATGCAAGATTTTGTTACGAAATGTCCACGCTACAGCCGAATCCTGTTTAACGCCGCCTGGCCAGTACTCGGCTAGTGGGAGGCGGGCAGTGCCGGAGTGCAAGAACGGTAACACTGCACAGGCCGGCACTGCGCACGAACCGCCACAGTCGTCTGTTGTAGCTAATTCGGATGATAAGCTTCAGTCGGTGATTTCGGCATCTGAATTCAACCTCCTGCCGTGAACAGCGCGAAAGTTACTCCTGCTTCCGGTACTCGACTGTGAGAAACCTATTAATACACTCCAATGCCAAGCGCTCCGCCACCTCGGTTGGAGTGTTTGGTAAGACTTGTTGGTGCCCGACAGTGAGCGCTGAAAGTATCCGAGATGAACTCCGCTTAGCGGCGGCGTTATTTTGGGCGCAATAGCGGCCGCGTAACTTGAGACGGCCGTAAAGAATGTGTCGGCTGCCCACTCCCTTTATTCACATCTGCAGGCGGGAGCCTCCGGACACCTGTTGCTCAAGTCTTGATCCGCGCCAGCAGCTGCAGCGACCAGACTAACTCGTCGACAGCCCCTCTAGCAAAACAACGAAAAACTACGTGGAACACCCACGGAGACAGGCACCAACACGATGAAACGCTCCTTTCGTCCGTCCTCCGAGCTACGTTAATGTCGCGCCCTGTCCCACACTCTCGGCCGCTCACAAGTAGAGGTCACCAGGGGTGGGACCGACTTTCTGAAACCATCCACATGGTGAGTAGGTTAAGACCCCTACTATCACACCCTGCAGCCGTCCACCCTGGTGGGCCCTCATTTGCGAGTAATCAACGGAAAAAAAATCCGAATTTTATGCAGCGCTCAATTCCGTTAAAGGAGGAAAATTATGTAGACTGATTGCGTGGTGCAATAGCTAGGGTACGGCCTTCGTGCTGCGCCCCTTAGATTCAAATTTCATCCCGTGCTGTAACTTTTTTTCTTGGTATATCTTTATCAAAGTGATTTTGATCATCACTATTATTCAATTAACTGGTTTAAATCTATTTTTTTAATTTCTATTCCTTCGTCACATTTTATCATCGTATCATGTTTCCATATATGTAATTATTTTTCCACTTAGAATTTTTTTGACCTGAATTTAATTATATTTATCTTTTACTGTATTTGAATTTTTGAAGCTTTTGAACTATCGGTTGAAAACAAAAGACGAAATAATCTGTTTATATTGACTGCGAAATAGATCGCAAATGTATTTTTCGGTACATGATGTAAATACCTTTTTGGGTGGTAATCCTCGTCTAAGCATTTAAAACATAGGCTAAATTACGGTTGCACTCTGGACAAAATAACTGAGATGAAGATTTGATCGAAAGGAGATATAAGTAAAACAAAATACAAGAAAAATGAAGTACAGAAATAATGACTGCAATAACGTAGATGTAAAAATAGGATGTCAAAGTAAAAGAAATTAAACCGAAATAAACACACAAAATTAATTAAAGTCACGCGAAAAAGGGTTCAAATGGTTCTAAACACTATTGTACTTAACATCTGACGTCATCAGTCCACTAAAACTTAGAGCTACTTAAACCTAAGTAACCTAAGCGCATCAAACACATCCATGCCCGAGGCAGGATTGGAAGCTGCGACCGTAGCAGCAGCACGGTTCCGGACTGAAGCGCCTAGAAGAGAGTTTCAAATGGAAAAAGAATGATAAGAAGAAAACTGAGAGCAAAGGAAGAAGCTGATATGACGATTAAAATTACGTGACAAAGGAACAGAAATAAAAAATTAAATTTAAACCAATTATATGAATAAAAGTAACGACCAAAGATATTTCTATAAAAATTCAAAAATAAAAAAAATTGAATTATCTAACCGGATTCGAACCCACGACCTTCTGACTGTCACGGCCTTATCCTATCCATTACAAAACACAACCAGTCAATATAATACTGGTATTTTAATGCAACTGAACACCACGCAAAGTCTCGAATTTATTTATTTGTTTATTTTTTCAACTCGCAAATATGGGCCTACCAGGGTGAATGGTCACAGGGTGTGACAGCTGGGATAGTAGCTTAAATCACACTATACACGGTTTCAAAAAGTCAATCCTGTAGCTGGCGACCTCTCATTGTTAGTAAATATCCATACTGTCTATGCGACGTGCGGCGCTCGAGACAACTAATGCGACTTATACGGCTCTACAGATTTAATCGGAAACATTTATCGGGGAGGAGAGGTGTTGCCGTGAAGTTCGTGGTCGCCCGTCTTTGTGCCAATGTCCAGGATCAAATTTCAAACGTCTTCCCAGTGTCTCATTCGAAAGAGCTTTCAGTCGTCTCGGAACGCTTGTAGGTCATGTACCATTTTTGAAGAGAGTCTTATATTATTCTTCTTGGAAAATACTGGTAATGGCACGACAGAGAGGGATAGCGATCAGGTACCCTTCTGTCCAGAAGGTATTTATTACGAGGATGTTCTACTAGTGACGCGCAAAAATTTGTGCCAGACCAGGACAAGAAACCGGATTTCCCGCTTGTCGTGAGTGATCACGTTAGCAGCTTCGGCTATCCAGGAACGCTTCCAGGACCAACCCAGACTTCCTTCCGTATGTTATACTGTCAACGATCCTGAGCAGGAATCGAAGTAAAGCTGCGAGCCATGGGGTCTTAGTAGGTGTGATGTGTGGAAGTCGGTCCTGAAAGCGTGCTTGGATAGGCAATGTTGGTAAAGTGTGTTACGAGGAGGTAATATCGTCATACCTAATGCAGCTAATGTTAGAAAGATTGCACAATTGCGAATAAATTCCACGTTTTAGCATTTTTGGAGTCGGGAATTAGTGACCCTGAAGTTGGAAGATAGTCATCCTTCTCTAGTAACAAAGCTGCTTTTCAATGCGGGAATCCTACAAGAATTCTGAAATGTGTTCCGTGTGCAGGAGACGGTTGATGTTCAGATTTTCTCAGATTTTTTTATACGAGTGTGGCGGTTTAGTAATCGTGTATGTGCTTGGTAAGAAGAGGACTCATTTCAAAGTCATTAACCAAGTGGAGGTACTGGTTAATACACAATGCCGATGTTGGCAGCGAGATCTTACTGAAGCCAATAAGTTACTTTTGTTTTCGGGTGTTCAGTGTATTTTTATGTGACATTTTCTATGTTGTCTTTAAACTGTTCTCGTATCTTATCAGCATACTTTACAAGAAACCAGTTGAAGATAGGTGTATTGAATATTAGGGGTGTTTGTTTTTCAGTACGGTGGTCCTCAAAGCGAAGCTGGAGACACTTACATAGAGTGTACTACACTACTGGCCATTAAAATTGCTACACCAAGAAGAAATGCAGACGATAAATGGGTATTCATTGGACAAATGTATTATACTAAAACTGACATATTACATTTTCACGTAATTTGGGTGCATAGATCCTGAGAAATCACTACCCAGAACAACCACCTCTGGCCGTAATAGCGGCCTTGATACGCCTGGGCATTGAGTCAAACAGAGCTTGGATGGCGTGTACAGGTACAGCTGCCCATGCAGCTTCAACACCATACCACAGTTCATCAAGAGTAGTGACAGGCGTATTGTGACGAGCCAGTTGCTCGGCCACCATTGACGAGACGTTTTCAATTGGTGAGAGATCTGGAGAATGTGCTGGCCAGGGCAGCGGTCGAACATTTTCTGTATCCAGAAAGGCCCGTACAGGACCTGCAACATGCGGTCGTGCATTATCCTGCCGAAATGTAGGGTTTGGCCGGGATCGAATGAGGGGTAGAGCCACGGGTCGTAACACATCTGATATGTAACGTCCACTGTTCAAAGTGCCGTCAAGGCGAACAAGAGGTGACCGAGACGTGTAACCAATGGCACCCATACCATCACGCCGGGTGATACGCCAGTATGGCGATGACGAATACACGCTGCCAATGTCCGTTCACCGCGATATCGCCAGACTTGGATGCGACCATATGATGCTGTAAACAGAACCTGGATTCATCCGAAAAAATGACTTTCGCCATTCGTGCACCCAGGTTCGTCGTTGAGTACAGCATCGCAAGCGCTCCTGTCTGTGATGCAGCGTCGAGGGTAACCGCAGCCATGGTCTCCGAGCTGATAGTCCATGCTGCTGCAAACGTCGTCGAAATGTTTGTGCAGACGGTTGTTGTCTTGGAAACGTCCCCATCTGTTGACTCAGGGATCGAGACGTGGCTGCACTATCCGTTACAGCCATGCGGATAAGATGCCTGTCATCTCGACTGCTAGTGATACGAGGCCGTTGGGATCCAGCACGGCGTTCCGTATTACCCTCCTGAACCCACCGATTCCATATTCTGCTAACAGTTACTGGATCTCGACCAACGCGAACAGCAATGTCGCGATACGATAAACCGCAATCGCGATAGGCTACAATCCGACCTTTATCAAAGTCGGAAACGTGATGGTACGCATTTCTCCTCCTTACACGAGGCATCACAACGTTTCACCAGGCAACGCCGGTCAACTGCTGTTTGTGTATGAGAAATCGGTTGGAAACTTTCCTGATGTCAGCACGTTGTTGGTGTCGCCACCGGCGTCAACCTTGTGTGAAAGCTCTGAAAAGCTAATGATTTGCATATCACAGCATCTTCTTCCTGTCGGTTAAATTTCGCGTCTGTAGTACGTCATCTTAGTGGTGTAGCAATTTTAATGGCCAGTAGTGTATATAGAGTGTACTATTAATAGTCTAGTAGTAGCGAAAATCGATCCGAGTTTGCCAATAAACTTTTTCCCAGCTGAGTGTCGGAGTAATTCATCGTGTAGCGTACCTCGCGCGCCAATATAGCGTGCATTGAGGCCGCGTCCGTGAGTGTGGCTTAAGCGACGCCACGACATTTTTGAATACGAGATGAAGTAACTTTTCATTGCGAATGCCCTTCAGTCTGTTGACATTTATACGGTGTGGCGGGAAGGGGGAATAAACTCCAGAAACAAGTTGGTTACCCCAAAGTAAACAGCTGTTTCGAACTGAGTAGATTATTTTTGTTGGGGAAATTCCAGTGAGAAATGAAATGAACCAGTTGAAGTTTAACACGATCAGTTTTCATGCAATTCCTATACCTCACTCTTTTTATTTTAAAGAACGGCAGTATAAGAATGGAGAACAAAGGAAATATTAGTCCTCTTCAGATTCTTCAACTTCGGAGGTGTTGGATTTACCCTCTGGTATTATGCAAGAATAACGAAAATAGTCAGAAATACTTAGAATTCCGTATGTCGCGCTTCACTCACTTACCTGTATTTTATCGCAGTAGTTAAGCACGGCGTTATAACTTTTCCGTGATAGAATAACTGTTTTCATTAGATAAATCCGCTTTCGATTTCGCGGCCGTGTTTCGAAATGCTGTGTTGTTAACAAAAGCACCATAAGTGAAGAACTCTTCAGACATACGTAGCAATAACGGAAATCGACAAGGATGATCGCCGGTTGGCCCGGGTATGTACAGGAACGCACCACGTTTGCTGCTTTTGCGCAGGTGCTCTTCGTCTACGCTACAATAGCTACGGAGCGTAACACTCGAGAGCTGCAGGTTGACTCCCACATCTCGGCTACTAGCCAACTGGGCTGTGCGGCCTGTAGACAAATACTGTGACAGTTGTTTGAGGTGGCGGCATGTACTACTAGAGAGCGGTTCCTCCTAGACCGCCAACAAGTTCCTGGGCAGGCCACAGAGCGGTTATGCCTTGAAATAGTTGTGGACTGTCCAAATGACTGAGTAAAGCACGTGAATGTGTAACCATGAGGCGGAATTTTTCACTGCGAAATGTTAATGTGCGTGAAAAACGCATTATGTTGTGCTGGGTTTCGGTAACGTACTACGAAGCGCAATCTGATAAAGATGAAAGTTCGCTTTCGGTGTCACTCTCCGAACTACGCAGACTCCCTATTGGAATAACGCTTACAAAGCCAAAGTGTCAAGTTCGGTCGGCCGGTGTGGTCGAGCGGTTCTAGGCGCTTCAGTCTGGAACCGCGCGACTGCTACGGTCGCAGGTTCAAATCCTGCCTTGGGCATGGATGTGTATGATGGCGTTAGGTTAGTTAGGTTTAAGTAGTTCTAAGTTCTAGGGGACTGATGACCTCAGATGTGAAGTCCCATAGTGCCCAGAGCCATTTGAACCCTTTTTTTGTCAAGTTCGGTCGTTTCATTAGAACTTGCGAACTAGTAAAAAAATATGCGGATTCAAGGAAGCGGACTTACACAACAGAGACCCGTTATTAACTCAGGATTATTTGTTGCTAAGAGGTCAAGTGTGTTTTTACAACCGTTTACTATTCGCGTTATCATCGACAAGCTGTAGTGTGCTTGTTTTGTAAATAAAACCACCTTTTCCTGCTGCCACGTAATTTATTCATCCAAATAAATGAAGTGGCAGCAGGAAAAGGCGGTTTTATTTACAAAACAATTAATTCAATGCTTACTGCGGAGGATGGACACGCAAACAAACTTGTTAATAGTACTGCTGTTTGTCATATTGCTCAGCGTCAATGAAATATTCCGGTCATTTGAGTCTTTCGTTATGAATTTGCATACGTTACGCGACTGTTTGCGCGCTAAAACGGTCTCGTAACGCTATTACACTCTCCTGGTGCCCACCTCAAGTTATCTCAGCGTTTGTGGATGTTCATCTATTCAGAATTACGTGCTAAATAAATAAATAATCTTGTGTGGCTCCCAGGATGGTGCAGGACTTATGCGTAGACGCAACTTTGGCCGATTTTGCTGCTGATTTAAGAAAGCAGCTTTTGATTCGGTCTCTCGTGGCTCAAGGATCCCATTCCAGATCATATCACCACAGGACTTCACTGCTAAGGCCATCAGTCCCTAAACTTACACACTACTTAACCTAAATTATCCTAAGGACAAACACACACACCCATGCCCGAGGGAGGACTCGAACCTCCGCCGGGACCAGCCGCACAGTCCACGACTGGAGCGCCTGAGACCGCTCGGCTAATCCCGCGCGGCCCGGGAATAGAAGTCGGGGCCTCTGCGACACTAGCCAGCAGAGGGAAACGCTCCTCTCTTATCGTTAGCCACTTTCATCGTACACGGTATTCACACATCCATTTACTGCGAAGTGGGCCTTGAACAATACACGCGGCTTCCCGGAAAGAAAGCCTTCACTCCTGATGCGACGTAAAGGGCGAGACCTCCAGCGGCGCCCTTAAAGGTAGGCTCAGACGCGCCCTCGCCCTCCGCCCCCACGTTCGCCTTCACCGCCCCTTCTCCGGCTCGCAGGAGGATCGCGCCTAATTGCGTCGATAAACACGTCAGGAATGTTTTAACAGCGGGGAGCGCCGCGGCCGGACCCGTTACAGCTTTCCCTGTTACCTTCTGCTGACTCCCTGCTGCACGAGATACCTCTGACTTCGTGGTGCGTCAGTCCCAAATCATGCGCCCTCCTGCTGCGCTACCTTAAAGCTCAGTCACAGGGAGGAACAAAATTCACTTCACAGTTAGCTCATACCTGACAGAACCTGTCTTTAACCTCTTCAGTACTCACATAATGTGTATGCTCCATCCAAATTACTTTTTTTGCTTTTTTTTTTAGCTCATTGGGTAAACTAACCTCGCTGCGCCTGATGTAGCATATGCTTTATACAAAAGTATTTTGTGTGCACATCACTTGTTTATGCATGTTCCTAGTTGGTGACAGAATGGGACTGCAGAAAACTTTTATCGCAGTTCCAGCATGTCTTCGAGAAATAAAGATAATTTCTCTTGGTTTTTAGTAATTTAGTAGTGGAATGTATTTGGCATATGGTGCAACATGCTAATATGCCCCACGCTATCAATAATTGATGTTTACGTCATCACAACAATACCGCGACATACTTTTCGATGTAGCACTGGCTCTAGTTACTACATCGACTTATCTGGTTTATTTCCGTATTATAGATATTTCACGTATTTTCAACATAAATAGTAAATGCTTTGAATACGTGACGCGAAGATACATGCAGAATGTGTCTTCGTGACAATCGCGTCAGTTCACTTACAACAGTGTAGTAGAAGAGGTGAAATGGTAATTAAATAAACACCCTAGCCGCAAACAGGCATTGATGTACTTCATTGGGGTTATGTTGTAAATGTGTGCCCCGACCGGGACTCGAACCCGGGATCTCCTGCTTACATGGCAGACGCTCTATCCATCTGAGCCACCGAGGGCACAGAGGATAGTGCGCCTGCAGTGACTTACCCCTTGCACGCTTCATTTCTAGCAAAGCTGCATAATTATATACGGTAACTGTTCTTTCGGGAACAATATGGCTTCCCGGCCATTGACCTTCTTGTGCGAACGCACACGCTGTTCCCGAACTCGTACGGGACTTGGTAGATTAATCTGCCACGAGCAATGAGTATGATGGGCAAACATCCATTAGGCGGACTACGAATGTAGTGGTGTGGACATGTTGGGAATGTGGGTCTCACGGGGAGCGTGCAAGGGATAAGTCCCTGCAGGCGCACTATCCTCTGTGCCCTCGGTGGCTCAGATGGATAGCGCGTCTGCCATGTAAGCAGGAGATCCCGGGTTCGAGTCCCGGTCGGGGCACACATTTACAACATGTTCCCAATGTAGTACATCAACGCCTGTTTGCGGCTAGGGTGTCAATTAAATTATCGTTTCATTTCTAGCAAAGCTGCATGGTGGTCTACGGTAACTGTTCTTTCGGGAACAGATACTACCGTCATATATAGTAGAAAAGGTGTTTCCAGAATGAGACTTTCACTCTGCAGCGGAGTGTGCGCTGATTTGAAACTTCCTGGCAGATTAAAACTGTGTGCCCGACCGAGACTCGAACTCGGGACCTTTGGTAGAGCACTTGCCCGCGAAAGGCAAAGGTCCCGAGTTCGAGTCTCGGTCGGGCACACAGTTTTAATCTGCCAGGAAGTTTCAGAAAAGGTGTTTCTTGGGATTTGTACTAAATATGTTAAAATTGTAGTAAGGCTCAGATAGGACGATGACATGTGTACCTGTCGGAGGATTTTTCAAGTTTGACAAGTGTTGAAGCACAGCTCGCTGTAGGACAGCACTTGATAGTGGCCGTAAGGCCGAAATTGTCTTTGCAAAAATAAATAGCTCCTTCTGTCAATGGCGAAAGTTATGTCTTCTAAAAAGTATGTGTTCAATCTAATTTTTATCCCTCCACCCCCCCCCCCCCCCCCCTCTCTCTCTCTCTCACACACACACACACACACACACACACACACACACACACACACACCACGGCGTCCGCTCACGTATCTCTGTGTGTGTGTGTGTGTGTGTGTGTGTGTGTGTGTGTGTGTGTGTGTGTTTCTCTGGCGTAGTTCCATCGGACTCTGTAGTGGCGAATGAACCGGTATGTCTCGGATACGGCCAGACCCAACGAGGGTGTTCTAATTCGGGAGGTAGAGGTGTAGCCACGGGAACGTAGCGCTTACTAATAGGGCAATGCGAGATATAAGACGGCGCCGCTCGAACTACTGAACTACTCAGACAATTTAGGGTCACTGCACTTACCACATGATAGCTTCCACTTGTAAACCAAACGTTACACTGCCCGTAAGAAGCGCGCAATGAGTTAGCGTAAGCCTTTGCTAATTCTTTGTAAATGTGAGACAGTTTCAATAACAAAGAGAGA
Source organism: Schistocerca americana (assembly GCF_021461395.2). Taxonomy (NCBI): domain Eukaryota; kingdom Metazoa; phylum Arthropoda; class Insecta; order Orthoptera; family Acrididae; genus Schistocerca; species Schistocerca americana. The sequence continues at coordinate 185,843,164 of NC_060119.1, read as the reverse complement.
GAACCCACAGTATGTGTTGTCAAGAGTAGTGATGAATATCTGGAGCACCTTAGTCTTTTAAATGTTTAGGTATAATACCGAGAAGCTGTTGGACAGGTTGTGAAATGCGCAGCCCATGCGTAAAGGAATTAGCTTACAAGACGCTAGCGCGACCGATTCTAAAGTACTGCTCCAACCTGTGGAGTCATCAAGTCAGTGTGGAGCGAGCACGTGAGGTCAGTAGTAGAGACGGCGAATGGTCGACTTCGGTTTATTGCGAGAATTGTACGTTAACGTAGCTCGCTCGTAAAGGAGACCACCTATAGAACAGTAGTGCGACGCATTGTTTAGTACTGCTCGAGAGTTCGGGATTCCCACCAGGTCGGATTAAAGGAAGACAGCGAAGAAATTCAGAGGCTGCTAGATTTGTTAGCAGTACTTTCGATCAACACTTGAATACTACGGAGAACCTTCGTGGACTCAAGTGGGAATCCCGGAAGGGAAGACGGGCGTTGTTTTTCCGGAAAACTGTTGAGAAAATTTAGAGAACCGGCATTTGAAGCTGACTGCAGAACGATTCTACTGCCCCCAATGATCAGGAAGGTACGAGAAATTACAACTGGACGGAGACTTTGAAACACTAGTTTTTCCCTAGCTTTATCTGCTGGTATTCGCGTCTCGTGTACTGCTCTGCTTTTTCAGCCCCACTCTCACCCCGTTGATAAGTAGGTGATTCTTACCACTATATTGATGATTTCTAGAAAGTGATACGTGCTCAAAGTTCGTTTGAAATGGGTACAGTGGTTTTGGAGGAGACGTGGAACATACATACATACATACATACATACATACATACATACGTATGTACATCAATTTTCGTAATATATGTGGATTTTGTAAAACTGTCAATGTCATGAGCGATGGAGACGACAGATGAACAGCATGCTGCGTACGGATGACAGGGTCATGGATGCGTGTTGGTGGGAATGTTGTACAGTGACCGCTTCTTCGAAGAAGATATAGAGATATTCTCACTCTCGCAAAATCAACCGTATCAAGGGATTTAACAGAGGCATATACGTCTGCCCTTCCGGTGAGAGAAGTGTGCCTGTAGCAAAGGTTGGGTTGGCAGTCTAGGAGCCAGTGCAGCCCATTCTCTGAAGCCAACCGCAAAAAACGGCCTACGGGTTTCGGGGGCGAACAAAAGCCCGCTTGTAGGAAACAGTGTTATAGAGAAGACTTATCGTGTGGATGGATGGATGGATGGATGGATGGATGGATGGACGAGCCTCTGCTTCCGACGCCGGGTTCCTGCGCCACTGAGATCATCACCGCAGCAAACCACGTCGTAGTATGCGGCTAAACTGTTGGCGCGTAGTATTGTCCCTTGGTATTCTCCCACGCTCATGGGATTTCTGAGAGTATATATCATTATAACTTCTGCATTGTGATTCATTACGAATTTACATGCAGTTTTTACCAGGACCCCAGTGTTCATAAGTTCTTTTGTATACCCAACCAAACTAATATATTCTATGTTCCTACCCCCACCCATATTCCAGCGCTGGAATCGATCCACAAATTCTTTTGCATACCCAGCCAAAATAATATATTGGGTGTTCCTACCCGCAAGCACATTCCAGCGCTGCAATCGGTCCGCAGTCTCAATACTGCTAACACTTCAAGTAGGTAACAATCCACCCAAAGCTCTTCTGTTTCGGTTAATGGACACGGTTACTCTTTCAGAGGACGTGTAGAGTTACATTAAGCTGACGACCGTTGTTTACTCAATTATTTCTGCTGGCCACACTGGTGCAGTCGTTTCCATGGCTAATTAATTGAACTCAGGCAGAAACCGGCAGACCGGCACTATAGCAACCTACAAGCGTTTGCTCCCGTGAGACAACTGCTTCTTGTACGCATTGTCTATAGATGTAATATCACAACGCAGATAGATTTCTTCCGTAAACACATTTTCGATCTATGTCGGTTAACATACGGTTAGTTCCTGCGAGAACAACATATATATCAGCGACTGTAATCAGAGATTTGTATGTTACATATAAACTCAGTACTCCAAAGCGGTTCGTACCATCTGAAGCAGTGCTCTAGCAATTGAGGTCAGTCCGTGTCGTCATCTTCCGGCAATATATTCGTGATAACTCAGTAATGGGAATAATTTATACCCTAAAATAATTCATTTTCGTACCTTTTTGGCTTACTTTTCACAGAAGTTATACGAACGTGCGTCGCGCGGAAATTTTATTGGCTAAGATGAACGACAGAAATAGCTGCTTCACATACTTAGCCTTTGAGTTGCCTTCCGCTAAACACTGGCACAAGGCCTGTTGGGAAGATCTTGTTTGCTTCGCAGAAGGCTTACTTTAGACTTCCTCTCGAAGCGCCATATTTTTTCCACGCCCTCTCACTCCACCTCTCTGTCTCCTCCCACCCATGTCTTCCTCTCTCCCCCCCCCCCCCCATTGCCATCCCTTCCATTCCCTACACTACACTACGGCGAGGCGTAGTGCTGCAGCGCTCGAGACAATGGACCCTCATTCGGGTGAGCGAGTTTCTGTTCTTTTTTTTAAATCGGTTTCGGATGCAGCCGAAAGCTAGGTTTGATTCATAGCCGAGAGCGAGGTTTGATTCCCCGTATGGCTATCCAGATTTAGTTCTCCTAAACCAGATAAGCAGATCATGATAAAGACACTGCCTCTATCAATAACGGTTGCCTCGTCTACGATGACCTCGTCACCGAGACGACACTAGACCACGCCCTTTCGTTCTTTCTATTTTGTTGTACAATATGATCTATTTAGTTCTAGATCTCCGGAGAAAAGATATACTCCAATAACTCTTACTAAAAATAGAAGTACCGTTTGTGTAACTGAATGGGAGAATAGCGGAAGCCAGGTGTGGCCGCACTCTTTCTCTCACTTTCGCGGTTCTGGCTTGTTAGTTTTGTTTGCTTTATATCTATACTTGTTTACTAAAATCTGTCAATAACCCCTGGTACTTTGTGTTCCAAGGAGACCAATGTGATGCATGCAGGGCGGCAGGAAGTCTGTTTTTCTGACACACAGTTGTGCAGCGCTTGTGTCTGGTATCGCGCTGTGATGTCAGTAGCGCACACACTTACCCTAACGCAGCACTTCTTGCGCTCGCTACCACCACGTCGTCAATTACATTCAGGCTGCTGCTGTACGGGGTGCGAGTGTCGTATCCTGATATACTTACCCCATCCAGGTCTAGTGTCATTCACAATTTATCTCGTCTTGAAAGTTAGTATAGGGTTTACTTGTCTCGACAGGGGCTCATAATTCCATTGCAGGTTTGAAAGTTAACAGTGATACTGTTTGGTGTTCCCATATGACTACAATGAGAGTAGCGTTGCATTTTCTTTGGAACGTGCACAGCTCTAGAATGAATTTTCACTCTGTAATTCAGATTTCAAAGTTACAACAGCGTGCTTTACCGGGACTTGAACCTGGCACCTGCCTTTCGCGCGCAATTACTCCACTTGAAAGCATCCTAGGGATTGCTGCCAGGTTCCAAAATCAACTTCATTCAATATTTCGGCGATCCAAAAGTCCGCCGTTTTCAGGAGAATGCTGCTGCTGAGGCCCGCTGAAAACTTACGCCAATGCTGCAAATCGTCGTCCGATGTAGGCCTCAGTACAGTACACTACGCTTGCGCCTCCCAAACACAGTTGCTGCCCTCCAAGACTGGGGAGGTGGCGCCACCCACAATAGAACACCGGCAGCAACGATATGTCGCAATAGAAGACAATTTTCGAACACTCGGACTTGCCTCACCGAAGAACGTGTTTTTACGCTGGATAGTACAGTGTTCCACGCCCTGCTAAAAGTGGAAAGCCGTTCTCTCAAGTAACCAAATTGCCTGCCAGCCTAATTTCAGTGCCTCTTTATAAACACTGTTCCAAAGCAACAAGTATTCTATCTATCGCTTGCGCCTTAGTCCCGCATTGCGCGCGGGGTTGGCGTGGTTAAATCGGATTTGGCATGTTAACTGGAAGGGGTGGCCGGATGCCCTTCCTGCCACCACCCCGTACCCCCTGGGACGGAATGAAAGTACCCCATCTGTCTGCGTCTAGTGTAAATCATGGAAAAGTGCGGATGTGTGTCAGATGTCTGAGTCTTGTAACTGAGGCGGGACGTGGGGACCAGCTCGGTATTCACCTAGAGGGATGTGGAAAACCGCCTGAAAACCACATCCAGGCTGGCCGGCACACCGACCCTCGTCGTTAATCCGGCGGGCGGATTCGATCCGGGGCGCCCGCCTACCCGAGTCCAGGAAGCAGCGCATTAGCGATCTCTGCTAACCTGGCGGGTCCAAAAGCAAATAGTATCGTCGTTCGTGAAGTTTAATCCAGGGCTGTGCTGGACATATTCAAGGGCTTTTCACCCTGAGTCTTACAGATTACGTGTAAACTTCCAAGACATCTCTTTTTTTTACCTGTATTTATACCGCTCGCCGACGACTGATCCACCAGTTGGCAAGGCTCGGCGTAACCAGAAGCATCTCAGTGCAGCTCTGGACGAAATGTTAGAGGCAGAAAAGTATCATGGACCACAACCATAGATCCCGGAAGTTTCTCCAGCGGCTAAGACATCCGGTCATGAAAGTATTCATTGTACGGGTACTATCTACCCTCCGCAACACGCACCTTGCTATGCCTTGCGGAGCACCGATCTAGATATGTATTTTAGACACCCAGCAAGCGCTTGATTGAGTACTCACGCGTTGCCACGCTCCCGTCTGAAATCATTTCTACAGGAATCTGTCTCGGTCCGTCTGCAGTTGGTGTGATTGCCAGCATCTGAAGTACTCCGAATAATGTAGTGTACTAACTGGGATGAATTAACTAAATCTGAAGTGAACTCCCGTGGCGAAGGCATCGACGGAGACTGTGAACAACACCGGTGGAGCGGAACTACCGCCCCGGGAGCAATTCCGCATTCCCCGTCAGCGGATAATGGCGTACTTGCAGCTCCAGCGCTCGGCTAATTCCTACCCAATGGGCCGACTTATAATTGCCGTAACGGCTACTAACGCGCAATTAAGACGCAGGGGTTATCCATAGCGGCAGCCAAGCGCCTGTCTCCCAGGTCACTGGCCTGCTTCCTAAGTCTTCGGCGGCGTGTGCTTCCCTTCCTCAGGAACCGCCACACGCCGGCGCTGGTGTCAGCCGCGGTGTCCCGAAGGCAGCAAACCACCTGTTAGCAGTCGACCACTGCAGCCTGCCTGCAGACGCACAGTGGGCCATCTCGCTTGAGAGCGTGGTCAAAATAGAAATCCCACTTATCTCCGTAACATCTAGCGTAGATAGTACAGGTGCACAGTTGTCCAAGTGGCGGAACATCGCTGTTCCTTCTTCTGCAGTTACTACACTACAGGCCATTACAATTGCTACACCAAGAAGAAATGCAATTGATAAACAGGTATTCCTGGACAAATACATTATACTAGAACTGACATGTGATTACATTTTCACGCAATTTGGGTGCATAGATCCTGAGAAATCAGTACACAGAACAACCACCTCTGGCCGTAATAACGGCATTGATACGCTGGGCATTAAGTCAAACAGAGCTTGGATGGCGTGTACAGGTACAGCTGCCCATACAGCTTCAACACGATACCACAGTTCATCAAGAGTAGTGACAGGCGTATTGTGACGAGCCAGTTGCTCGGCCACCATTGGCCATAGGTTTTCAGTTGGTGAGAGATCTGGAGAATGTGCTGGCCAGGGCAGCAGTCGAACATTTTCTGTATCCAGAAAGGCGTGTACAGGACCTGCAACATGCGGTCGTGCATTATCCTGCTTGAATTTAGGGTTTCGCAGGGATCGAATGAAGGGTAGAGCCACGGGTCGTAACACATCTGAAATGTAACGTCCACTGTTCAAAGTGCCGTCAAGGCGAACAAGAGGTGACCGAGACGTGTAACCAGTGGCACCCCATACCATCACGCCGGGTGATACGCCAGTATCGTGATGAATACACGCTTCCAATGTGCGTTCACCGCGATGTCACCAAACACGGATGCGACCATCATGATGCTGTAAACAGAACCTGGATTTATCCGAAAAAATGACGTATTGCCATTCGTCCAACCAGGTTCGTCGTTGAGTACGCCATCGCAGGAGCTCCTGTCTGTGATGCAGCGTCAAGGGTAACCGCAGCCATGGTCTCCGAGCTGATAGTCCACACTGCTGCAAACGTCGTCGAACTGTTGGTGCAGTCGGTTGTTGTCTTGCAAACGTCCCCATCTGTTGACTCAGGGATCGAGACGTGGCTGCACGATCCGTTACAGCCATGCGGATAAGATGCCTGTCATCTCGACTGCTAGTGATACGAGGCCGTTGGGACCAGCACGGTGTTCCGTATTACCGTCCTGAACCCACAGATTCCATATTCTGCTAACAGTCATTGGATCTCGACCAACTCGAGCAACAATGTCGCGATACGATAAACCGCAATCGCGATAGGCTACAATCCGACCTTTATCAAAGTCGGAAACGTGATGGTACGCATTTCTCCTCCTTACTCGAGGCATCACAACAATGTTTCACCAGGCAACGCCGGTCAACTGCTGTTTGTGTACGACAAATCGGTTGGAAACTTTCCTCATGTCAGCACGTTGCAGGTGTCTCCACCGGCGCCAACCTTGTGTGAATGCTCTGAAAAGCTAATCATATCACAGCATCTTCTTCCTGTCGATTAAAATTCGCGTCTGTAGCACGTCATCTTCGTGGTGTAGCAGTTTTAATGGACAGTAGTGTAGTATTTTTTCAAAGTCGGAGCTGAAACGGAGGTTCAACTGAAGGTAGAGATTCCATGTTCGAAGTTAAAATATCAAAAATATAAACGCCGAATTGCCACCAGTATAACCGGGCTTCTCGAGTAATATTTGTTTGTCTATCGAGCTGCCTCAGCTCTACGCAAAGGAATGCCCGTTGTTTTTAAAACAACTCGTTTATGTCCGTCGTGCTCTTTATCGTTTTGGAGTAGGTTAGTATTAATAACGCAAAGTCTCGTCGATCTTGATGACTTTTTTCCAGAAAAGAATCGTCCGTGTCGCATTTTAATCAAATCGCGGCAGCCGCACACACGTCGTAGTTTTTGCTCGGGAATCAATGTGTGCGGGGCGAACTGTGCACCCATTTTTTCTACTTCAAAATATTCTGCAGAATATCTTGAACACTTGATATAGAGATGTTTCCCATTGCGGTTTGTGACCCAAGGACGCTGACGCGTTACAACCGCACGTCTGCTGTTCATCATTGCCCACTCACAACTTAGTCGAATGCACATCTGTTCTTTACAGTTAGTGACAGCTTGCGCCGTAGTTACTGCGCTGACGTCACTTATACGCCTGGGAAGAGAATCACTATAGAAACTTTAGGGCGGATCTTCCAGCTGATGCTACTTGTGATATATAACACTTATACTAATACTTTTATTGTTGTTGGTATTTTCTATAAATGTTGCTGTACTGAAACGGCTTCTCAATTGCATGGTGTAACACGTTTTAAATATCTTGAAACGACCACAAGAACAGTGGAGAATTTCCCATGTGTGTCTTTTTTCGTAACTATCAGACCTACTAAAGAGTTACATCACTGAGTCACTACGCTTACAAGGGACACATCTTGCGGAAGACTGAAACTGAAATTCGGAAACTGTTTTTTCGCTGTCGTGTTCATAAGTTAGCGCCTCGAGCCGATTTCCTAGCCCAGGCAAACATGTCCTCTAGAACGCAGCTGTTCAAGTTTCTGATGTCGTCAGTACAGTCGCTAATTGGATTCAGTTAAATATTACAAGCAGAGCTTCATGCTCAGTCTAATATTTCCACTTTCCACTCACTGTGCAAAAAGTCACTCCGTGCATATTATACAAAAAGTTTTAAAAAGAAGGCGTAAGCAGACAGCTCCAGCATGTTTCGTTAACAGTTCTGCGTTTACATGGTAAAGAAAATCGATTGTGGAAGTGAAAACCGGCAACTAGAACTAAGATCGATTTTGGAGTGTATACTTGATCAACCAAAAGTGGTATTCCAAAATCGGTTAACAAAATACGGTTTTGAGAGCTACATGTAATCATAGTGAGTGTATGTCGTACAGGTCTGCTAGTACTGAGAATAAAAATAACATAGTGCCACTGAGCAAGGTGACCAGGTTGATGTCTGTAATCGACAGTTAATTAAGCTGCGAAAACTGCGCAAAAATTTGTTTCACGTGACTCTAGTCACTATTTTTGCATAGTAGAAGACAGTATAATCTGTAAGGAGTCAATTGCCGGCCGCGGTGGTCTCGCGGTTCTAGGCGCGCAGTCCGGAACCGCGCGACTGCTACGGTCGCAGGTTCGAATCCTGCCTCGGGCATGGATGTGTGTGATGTCCTTAGGTTAGTTAGGTTTAAGTAGTTCTGAGTTCTAGGGGACTGATGACCACAGCTGTTAAGTCCCGTAGTGCTCAGAGCCATTTGAACCATTTTTTTTTTTTGTAAGGAGTCAAAAATTATCTGTGGTGTGAAAGGCGCGTCAGTGTGTAACAACACAGTAGTTGAAACTTCCTGGCAGATTAAAACTGTGTGCCCAACCGAGACTCGAACTCGGGACCTTTGCCTTTCGCGGGCAAGTGCTCTACCATCTGAGCTACCGAAGCACGACTCACGCCCGGTACTCACAGCTTTACTTCTGCCAGTATCTTGTCTCCTACCTTCCAAACTTTACAGAAGCTCTCCTGCGAACCTTGCAGAACTAGAACTCCTGAAAGAAAGGATATAGCGGAGACATGGCTTAGCCACAGCCTGGGGGGATGTTTCCAGAATGAGATTTTCACTCTGCAGCGGAGTGTGCGCTGATATGAAACTTCCGCTATATCCTTTCTTTCAGGAGTGCTAGTTCTGCAAGGTTCGCAGGAGAGCTTCTGTAAAGTTTGGAAGGTAGGAGACAAGGTACTGGCAGAAGTAAAGCTGTGAGTACCGGGCGTGAGTCGTGCTTCGGTAGCTCAGATGGTAGAGCACTTGCCCGCAAAAGGCAAAGGTCCCGAGTTCGAGTCTCGGTCGGGCACACACTTTTAATCTGCCAGGAAGTTTCATATCAGCGCACACTCCGCTGCGGAGTGAAAATCTCATTCTGAACACAGTAGTTAATTCGGGTTTCAACTGTGTAAGTGAAGTGAGCAACTTTTTCTGCCACATGAGAGTTTCCAAACAAATGTATTCAGTTTAAAAACGAACTTGTTCCCGCTGTCGGTTAGCATCTTTCTGTTGCTACTGAGATGGCTAATTATTTTTGCAGCTCAGCCAGGCCGCCGTGTTTTCGCCCTGACCCAAATCTGCCCCGACCCTATGTAGCCTGCGAATAAAAACTCCCCTTGTCGCATGCTGTGCTGATATGGGGCGAGTAATTATGCCTAAAGGAGGCTGATAGGCGTTGGTGATTATCATTCATCCGACTTGCATGGCGAATAATTCACGGCCTTTCCGTCTGCCGCCACGGCGCCGTTCGCGTAAAGCGAGGCATGAAAGCCCCTTTTTTGTTTTTGTATATATTTATTTGCCCTGGGTCCAGTAGTACGACCATTACCGTGTTACAGATCTCTTTCACATTCCTGCCCACTTTCCCAGTTTAGGCAGACGACTCCGGTTTTCCACTTTTCCCCCCGCCTCCAGATTATTCTTTCTCCCGATTTTTAACTGTGGCCGAGCGGTTCTAGGCGCTCAGTCTGGAACCGCGATGCTGCTACAGTCGCAGGTTCGAATTCTGCCTCGGGCATGGATGTGTGTGATGTCCTTAGGTTAGTTAGGTTTAAGTAGTTCTACTTTCTAGGGGACTGATGACCTCAGATGTTAAGTCCCATTGTGCTCAGAGCCATCTGAGCCATTTGATTTTTAACTAATCATCGTCAGACCTAATAAATTCGTTTCCTGATGCCGCCATTTCACTTTCATTTGCCAGTGGCTGAAATCCTTTGTTCATTTGTCTTTTTTTGATCAATAAACGTACCGATGTTCATAGAAATCAGGAAGTCGCGCGGGACCCGTAGTGTGTCGATTGTTATTCTTCCTTATACCCACGCATTTTGAAGATTGTGTTCTCGTAGTCAGCGCCCCACAGTCCTGTAAGTGGGCCATTGGTAACAGTGAACAGTTTGAAACGCGTTGGTTGTGATGATAGATTTATGAGCGTTTGCTTGTAACACACCTTCCTTTGCGGTATGTCATAAACACAACGTTTCATTTAAATATGTAAATACGAGGTAGCAAGTAACTGATGAGCAAACGGGAACCACTCACTGTTCACCCATTTGTTTTAGAAGCACTAAAAGATATTTGCCATAACTGTTTGCTCACAACCAAATGCTGCCTATTACGTTAGCATGAACGCGAATTGTAGCATGTTGTTCACTGCTCAAAATTTTTGAATCCACCAGTACCGCCAAACAAAGCAATTATGATTTTAAAAAATTGGAAATTAGTGACATGTCCCTTCTGAATGTGTGCTATGACTGAAAGTTCGTAACATAAGACATCTGTATATAAGAACGTATCTGTGAAAGACAATATTGGCTCCTTTCCTGAAATTGTGTGTGCGATTAAACGCTACACAACCGTTCACCATTTTTCTTCAAGTCACTAGGATGTGTAGACAGTACAGTTAACACCAACGAACAAAATATGTATGCACCGAGAAATATGTGATGATCGATATGTGTCTTTACAAGCCACAGTACACTTCAACAATCCAGACACCACGATGGCGTCCAGCTGAAGGTTTAAAATATCCTCGTCTTCCTCGCCATCGGTGAGTCTTGTTATTTTTTCAAGGTCTTTGACTCGTATTGCTCAGTGCTGTGTTCTGTTTGGACTTTGTGTGATATTATTACGCTTAAGTGAAGTCTTTCTCATTTAACGTTTTTATAATCGGTATAAATCTTTAGAGTGGGTGATTAAGAGTGTTATTTTGTTACCTGAATCTCCGAATGACTTTATTTGGGCGCAAGACGTTATTTCATCTGTTGTGAGAAGTATGTGGGAAGTTACAAGGAAGGTTAGGAAAAGTTTTAAAGTAGCAGGAGGTTGTAGAAGCGCTCGACAATAAAAAAAACATGGGTGATCGTAAAATGCGGTCATAAATAAACACACGGGTGATCGTCAAATTGGGCAGCACGAGTCGGTAATGAAGAAAATGTAAAATTACTGGAATTAAATATTCGAAAGGGGCATCCGCCCGAGAACAGGAAGTTTTAGTACGAAATTTAAAAGCGTGATAGGACGTTACAACAAGGTAATGTTGAAATCAGGATGATGAAAACTTATGGTCGAAGCGGTTTAACGAAAATATATAAATGCTAGGTTAACCATTTTCTATTACGTGCTCCTATGCGCCACGCACCAGTCCACAGTAGGTAAGAGATTGCCTTTCCATTATTTTACGAATGAAAGTTTTGTGTGGTTTTAGTGTTTTCATTTGCCTTTTTGTAGTCGTTTTATACTCAGGTGACAATCCATAGTATGTCTGCTAATATCGTGTCGGACCTCATTTTTCCCGGAGTAGTGCAGCTACTCGACATGGCATCGACTCAACAAATCGTCGGAAGCCCTTTGTAGAAATATTGAGCCATGCTGCCGGTGCAGGATTTTGTACACGATCTGATCTCTCGATTGTGCCCATAAATGTCCGATGGCGTTCATGTCGGCCAGTTTGGGTGCCCAAACCATTCGCTCGAATTGTTCAGAATGTTCTTCGAACCTATTCGATGTTGGGGAACATGAATTCCATGAATATCAGCAGATGGTCCCCAAAACATAACCAGATCCCAGTCCATTCCATGTAAGTACAGTCCACACCACTATGGAGACACCATCAGCTTGCACACTGCTTTGTTGATAACTTGAGTCCATGGTTTCGTGGAGTCACACCACTCGAACTCTACCATCAGGTATTTTTTTTTTTTTTTTTTTTTCTTCCTCTCTCTCCAACCAGTCTTTTGACTGGTTTGATGCGGCCCGCCACCTGTGGTAACATCTTCATCTCAGAGCAGCACTTGCAACCTACGTCCTCAGTTATTTGCTGGATATATTCCAATCTTTGTCTTCCTCTACAGTTTTTACCCTCTACAGCTCCCTATAGTACCACGGAAGCCAATCCCTCATGTCTTAACAGATGTCCTATCATCCTGCCCCTTCACCTTATCAGTATTTTCCATATATTCCTTTCCTCTCCGATTCTGCGCAACACCTCCTCATTCCTTACCTTATCAGTCCAGCTAATTTTCAATATTCGTCTGTAGCACCACTTCTCAAATGCTTCGATTCTCTTCTGTTCCGGTTTTCCCGCAGTCCATGTTTCACTACCATATAATGCTGTACTCCAGACGTACATTCTCAGAAATTTCTTCCTCAAATTAAGGCCGATATTTGATATTAGTAGACTTCTCTTGGCCAGGAATGCCCTATTTGCCATTGCTACTCTGCTTTTGATGTCCTCCTTGCTCCGTTCGTCATTGATTATGTTACTGCCTAGATAGCAGAATTCCTTTATCTACTTCGTCACTCCTGACGCTAAGTTTCTCGCTGTTCTCATTTCTACTACTTCTCATTACCTTCGACTTTCTTCGATTTACTCTTCGTCCATACTCTGTACTCATACTCATACTCTGTTCATTCCGTTCAGTAGTTCATGTAATTCTTGTTCACTTTCAGTCAGGATAGCAACGTCATCAGCGAATCGTATCATTGATATCCTTTCACCTTGAATTTAATTCCACTCCTGAATCTTTATTTCCATCATTGCTTCCTCAATGTACAGATTTAACAGTAAGGGCGAAAGCCTACATCCTTGTCTTACACCCTTTTTAATACGAGCACTTCGTTCTTGATCGAGCACTTATTTTTCCCTCTTGCCTGTTGTACATATTGTATATGACCCGTCTCTCCCTATAGCTTACCCCTACTTTTTTCAAAATTTCGAACATCTTGCACCATTTTACAGTGTCGAACGATTTTTCCAGGTCGGCAAATCCTATGAACGTGTCTTGATTTTTCTTCAGTCTTGCTTCCAGATTTTACCAACTGAAATTAGTACTCAAATGTCCAGGCTACGATTTTAAAGTCGTTTAGGATCCAGTATATACGGTTATGAACCCAGAGAGGCGATGTCGTACTGTTAGCAGAGGCGTTCACATCGGTCGAATGTTGAGCTCAAAACGCCGAATTTCTCCGCACTCTCCTAACGGATACATTCGTCATACGGTTATTTCGAGCAGTGTTGCTTGTCAGGTAGCATTGACAACTAGCTCTACGCAGACGCCGCTGTTTTCGATCGTTAAGCAAAGGCTATCGGCGACTGCGTTGTCCGTGGTAGGAGGTAATGCCTGAAATGTGCTATTCGCGGCACTCTATTGAGAGTGTGGACCGCGGGACTGATGACATCGCCCTTTAGTCCCATAATCCCCCACAATCAATCAATCAATCTCAGAATATTTAATTCCATAACGATTTCCGAAATGGAATGTCCCATGTGTCTAACTCTAACTACCATTCCGCGTTCAAAATCTGTTAACTCCCGTCATGCGACTATAATGACGTCGGAAGCCTCTCCACATGAATCACTTGAGTATAGCCGGCCGAGGTGGCCGAGCGGTTCTAGGCGCTACAGTCTGGAACCGCGCGACTGCTACGATCGCAGGTTCGAATCTTGCCTCGGGCATGGATGTGTGTGATGTCCTTCGGTTGGTTGGGTTTATGTAGTTCTAAGTTCTAGGGCACTGATGACCTCATATGTTAAGTCCCATAGTGCTTAGAGCCATTTGAACCTGTTTTTGATGCAGATAGTGTAATTGATTCGGAATGTAGTGGACATCTACTGGGAAGACAAGGGCCGCCGGTAATATTTCTTCGAAATAAGAACGATAACAACTGTTGGTCGCGCCATTTTGTTTCATGAACGGTTCAAGAGACATCGAGCGAGGTGGCGCAGTGGCTAGCACACTGGACTCACATTCGGGAGGACGACGGTTCAAACTAACGTCTGGCCATCCTGATTTAGATTTTCCGTGATTTCCCTGAATCGCTTAAGACAAATGCCGGGATGGTTCCTTCGAAAGGGCACGGTCTGTTTCCTTCCCTGATCCGAGTTTGTGCTCTGTCTCTGGTGACCTCGTTGTCGACGGGACGTTAAACACTAATCTCCTCCTCCTCGAAACGAGGCGTTCTGCAGGTTGTAGTACTGCAGGTTATAGTACTGCAGATTATAGTACACAGAGCGGCACTTAATTATTCTGCATGTTTAATAGTCTGAATTCTTGTATGAACTGAGAAATTCAACCAGGTGTGTTTGAACGATATCTTTTCTCGTGGCATTCAAAAGCTCTTGAAAAGACGAGTGTAGTGAAAATATCTGTGAGATGAGCTATAATTGAGGGACAAGACTACCGGAATCGATTATTCCCGTATCAACATTAAATGACACTGTAGTGCCGGGCTTCATCGCTTAAGTGACAGTGTATGTGATATTTGTATAAATCCGAACGAGTAGTTAACACGAAACGCGACTTGGCGTAATTTTCGGATAAAAACAGTTCTATCGTTGGTATTATGTATCTGGAGCGTTGTGTGGAATGGAAACTTGGATCGTGGGAGAACTGCAGATGTTTGAAAAGTGATGTTACAACAGAGAGCGGAAGTTGGCAGATTGTAGCTTACCCCTTCTCTCTGAGCCACGCGAAGTCGCGAAGGCACATCTGCGCTGCCCTTGCGGCGCACGCGAGCCCGCCACGGGAAGTAATTGTTCTGCTGTCGGCTAGAGCTCTTAATCGGAGCACTTGGGTCAACTCGTCGCACTCCTATATTGGCAAAACAAACGTTTCTTAAAAGATCGCCAGCCTCGATCTGACCCACGAGACAACGCTCAAAAGTCACAAAACCCTGACACTACGGATCGTTACCCGTAGCAATGTGATGGCTCTCGGAGATCCCACTAATGAACTGGAAATGTACAGCACTAGGAGTTCTTGTTTCCCTTGTTTCAGTTACTACTTGCAGCTTCTGATGTATTCGCTAATCTCACCAAATGGTGAGGTATAGTATCATTAGGAAACATGTGTAAGAAACGTCGATTATTGTAATTGAAGACGGCAATGTGTGGAAAAGTCTAGGTCAGACTCTTTTTCACGTATAGTTTCTCTCCCCCGCCGGCCGCGGTGGTCTAGCGGTTCTGGCGCTGCAGTCCGGAACCGCGGGACTGCTACGGTCGCAGGTTCGAATCCTGCCTCGGGCATGGGTGTGTGTGATGTCCTTAGGTTAGTTAGGTTTAAGTAGTTCTAGGGGACTTATGACCTAAGATGTTGAGTCCCATAGTGCTCAGAGCCATTTGAGCCGTTCTCTCCCTTATGAAGCGTAGCGGGCTTCTTGAAGGCAAGCATACCCACACTTTCAGCCACGGAGTACACAGGGTAGAGTGTTTTTATTTACGAGGGTCACTCCAAAAGAAATGCACATTATTTTTGTAAAAAATAGAGTTTTCATTTTGCATGTATGAAAGTTTTAGTGTATAAATACTACATCCTTCCCGCATGTTTTCAAACTTAGTTCAACCTGTTCCCGTGAGTGGCACCGTCACAGCATGTCTTCAAGATGACTGCTACACGTGACGTTCGTCAGAAGCAACGTGCTGTCATAGAATTCCTGTGCTGTGAAAACGAGACAGTGGGAAACATACACAAGAGGTTGAAAAAGGTGTATGGAGATGCTGCTGTCGATCGCAGTGCAGTTAGTCGGTAGGCAAGCAGGTTACGTGATGAAAGCAGGCACGGCAATATTGAGTATTGTTCTTGCAGCGGCAGGCCTCGTACTGCACACACTCCACACAATGTGCAGAGAGTTTACGAATTGGTGACTGCTGACAGACGCATCACAGTGAACGAATGGCCATGCTACGTTGGGATAGGGGAAGGAAGTGTTTGCAGAATACTGAAAGTGTTGGCGTTAAAAAGGGTTTGTGCCTGGTGGGTTCCCAGGATGTTGCAAGTGGCTCACAAAGAAACACGAAAACGGTATACAACGAACTTTTGGAACAGTACGAGAATGGTGGAGATGAATTTCTTGGAAGAATTGTGACAGGTGATGAAACATGGCTCCATCATTTTTCACGAGAGACGAAGAGGCAATCAATGGAGTGGCATCATGCAAATTCACCCAAGGAAAAAAAGAAACAAAACCACACCTTCGGTTGGAAAAGTTATGGCTACGGTGTTTTTTGATTCCGAAGGACTCTTGCTTGTGGACATCATGCCAAGTGGAACCACCATAAATTCTGATGCGTATGTGACGACACTGAAGAAACTTAAAGCTTGACTGAGTCGTGTTCGACCACATCGGCAAAAGCATGATGTTTTCCTGTTGCACGACAATGCGCAGCCACTTATCAGTTAAAAAACCATGGAAGCGATCACAAAACTCGAATGGACAACACTGAAACATCCGCCTTACAGTCCTGACCTGGCTCCATGTGACTATCATCTCTTTGGGAAACTGAAAGACTCCCTTCGTGGAACAAGGTTTGAAGATGATGACTCCATTGTGCACGCTGCCAAACAGTGGCTCAAACAGGTTGGTCCAGAATTTTACCGTGCGGGTATACAGGCGCTGGTTCCAAGATGGCGTAAGGCAGTTGAGAGGGATGGAAATTGTGTGGAGTAATGAAAATATTGTTCCTAAAGGATGTATCTGTACACTGTACATCTTTCAAACCTGTAGAATAAAAGATGGATTTTTACAAAAATAGTGTGCACTTCTTTTGGAGTGACCCTCGTATGTCTCTCGGCAGTGCACGGGTCAGATAATTGAGTTTTACATACCCTAAAATAGGAGTACGGTTTTCATGCCGGGAGGCTTTTGGGGACAGCTCCGGCATTCGCCTTACGGCCGGGGAAGAAGACAATAATCCATTAGTGATCGTCATAGTATGACGATAATGATAATGATGATGATGTTGATGGACTGGAAAAAAATACTTTAGTTAACCTAATGCGGACTTATAAAAAGTAACCGAAGAAATAAATACCCTAGACTGGAGTTTTATAGTATATTAACGATTACATTTCGGATTATAAATGGACAGAGGAAAGGAGACACTGCCAAAGTGGGAATATACAGAGGGTGGACAAAAATATGCAAACACCAAAAGAGATATTACCAATCCTAATACGGTGTATGAGGATATTGAAAGGGTAATGCAGTATGTAAAGGGGGACGAAATTCTAATAGTCATGGGCGACTGGAATGCAGTTGTAGGGGAAGGAGTAGAAGAAAAGGTTACAGGAGAATATGGGCTTGGGATACGGCATGAAAGAGAAGAAAGACTAATTGAGTTCTGTAACAAGTTTCAGCTAGTAATAGCGAATACCCTGTTCAAGAATCACAAGAGGAGAAGGTATACTTGGAAAAGCCCGGGAGATACGGGAAGATTTCAATTAGATTACATCATGGTCAGAGAGAGATTCCGAAGTCAGATACTGGATTGTAAGGCGTACCCAGGAGCAGATATAGACTCAGATCACAATATAGTAGTGGTGATGAGTAGGCTGAAGCTCAAGACATTAGTCAGGAAGAATCAATACGCAAAGAAGTGGGATACGGAAGTACTAAGGAATGACGAGATACGTTTGAAGTTCTCTAACGCTATAGATACAGCAATAAGGAATAGCGCAGTAGGCAGTACAGTTGAAGAGGAATGGACATCTCTAAAAAGGGCCATCAGAGAAGTTGGGAAGGAAAACATAGGTACAAAGAAGGTAGCTGCGAAGAAACCATGGGTAACAGAAGAAATACTTCAGTTGATTGATGAAAGGAGGAAGTACAAACATGTTCTGGGAAAACCAGGAATACAGAAATACAAGTCGCTGAGGAATGAAATAAATAGGAAGTGCAGGGAAGCTAAGACGAAATGGCTGCAGGAAAAATGTGAAGACGTCGAAAAAGATATGATTGTCGGAAGGACAGACTCAGCATACAGGAAAGTCAAAACAACCTTTGGTTACATTAAAAGCAACGGTGGTAACATTAGGAGTGCAACGGGAATTCCACTGTTAAATGCAGAGGAGAGAGCAGATAGGTGGAAAGAATACATTGAAAGCCTCTATGAGGGTGATGATTTGTCTGATGTGATAGAAGAAGAAACAGGAGTCGATTTTGAAGAGATAGGGGATCCAGTATTAGAATCGGAATTTAAAAGAACTTTGGAGGACTTACGGTCAAATAAGGCAGAAGGGATAGATAACATTCCATCAGAATTTCTAAAATCATTGGGGGAAGTGGCAACAAAACGACTATTCACGTTGGTGTGTAGAATATATGAGTCTGGCGATATACCATCTGACTTTAGGAAAAGCATCATCCACACAATTCCCAAGACGGCAAGAGCTGACAAGTGCGAGAATTATCGCATAATCAGCTTAACAGCTCATGCATCGAAGCTGCTTACAAGAATAATATACAGAAGAATGGAAAAGAAAATTGAGAATGCGCTAGGTGACGATCAGTTTGGCTTTAGGAAAAGTAAAGGGACGAGAGAGGCAATTCTGACGTTACGGCTAATAATGGAAGCAAGGCTAAAGAAAAATCAAGACACTTTCATAGGATTTGTCGACCTGGAAAAAGCGTTCGACAATATAAAATGGTGCAAGCTGTTCGAGATAATGAAAAAAGTAGGGGTAAGCTATAGGGAGAGACGGGTCATATACAATATGTACAACAACCAAGAGGGAATAATAAGAGTGGACGATCAAGAACGAAGTGCTCGTATTAAGGAGGGTGTAAGACAAGGCTGTAGCCTTTCGCCCCTACTCTTCAATCTGTACATCGAGGAAGCAATGATGGAAATAAAAGAAAGGTTCAGGAGTGGAATTAAAATACAAGGTGAAAGGATATCAATGATACGATTCGCTGATGACATTGCTATCCTGAGTGAAAGTGAAGGAGAATTAAATGATGTGCTGAACGGAATGAACAGTCTAATGAGTACACAGTATGGTTTGAGAGTAAATCGGAGAAAGACGAAGGTAATGAGAAGTAGTAGAATTGAGAACAGCGAGAAACTTAACATCAGAATTGATGGTCACGAAGTCAATGAAGTTAAGGAATTCTGCTACCTAGGCAGTAAAATAACCAATGACGGACGGAGCAAGGAGGACATAGAAAGCAGACTCGCTATGGCAAAAAAGGCATTTCTGGCCAAGAGAAGTCTACTAATATGAAATACCGGCCTTAATTTGAGGACGAAATTTCTGAGGATGTACGTCTGGAGTACAGCATTGTATGGTAGTGAAACATGGACTGTGGGAAAACCGGAACAGAAGAGAATCGAAGCATTTGAGATGTGGTGCTATAGACTAATGTTGAAAATTAGGTGGACTGATAAGGTAAGGAATGAGGAGGTTGTACGCAGAATCGGAGAGGAAAGGAATATGTGGAAAACACTGATAAGGAGAAGGGACAGGATGATAGGACATCTGCTAAGACATGAGGGAATGACTTCCATGGTACTAGAGGGAGCTGTAGAGGGCAAAAGCTCTAGAGGAAGACAGAGATTGGAATACGTCAAGCAAATAATTGAGGACGTAGGTTGCAAGTGCTACTCTGAGATGAAGAGGTTAGCACAGGAAAGGAATTCGTGGCGGGCCGCATCAAACCAGTCAGTAGACTGATGACAAAAAAAAAAAAAAAAATAATAATGATACGGTGTAGGAAACCCGTTTGCATTCAAGATAGCTTCCAGTCGTCTCGGAATGGGCATACACAGGTCCTATATGGTTTCCAAGGGAATCTTATACCATTCTTCGTGCAAAATTTTGGCAAGTTCAGATAACGATGGTAGAGATGGATCGCGATCACTACCCTTCTCTCCAGAGTGGATAACGAAGGCTCAATAACAATGAAATCTGGCGACTGTGGCAGCCAGCTGAGACGCGACAATTCTTCATCCTGCTGTTTACAAAACCATTCGTGGGCGATGCGAGCTTTGTGAACAGCGGCCCTATCGTCTTGGAACACCGGATCATCCCACTGGTTCAAAATGGCTCTGAACACTATGGGACTTAACTTCTGAGGTCATCAGTCCCCTTAGAACTACTTAAACCTAACTAACCTACGGACATCACACACATCCATGCCCGGAGCAGGATTCGGACCTGCGACCGTAACAGTCGCGCGGTTCCAGATTGTAGCGCCTAGAACCGCACGGCCATCCCACTGGGGAACACGCAATCTACCATGGGACGGACCTCATCAGCCAAAATAGCGACACAATCTTTGGCAGTAATTCGACCACGCAGAGTAGCCACGGTGCTTCTTGGAATACCACGACATGACTGCGAAAATCATCACCGAACCGCCGTCATGTTTCACTATTGGGACGTAAACTTGGCCAGAAGTAGCAAACAGTGTGCAACAAGAGTTATCCGTCCAAATGACACTCTTCCACTGCTACACAGACCAGGTTTTATGGCTTCTGTACCACGTTTTTGTGTTACGGGCATTTGCGTCGCTGATGAATGGTTTCGAAATTCCATTCGCCCTGCAATTCACTGCTTATGGAGCTCCCTTCGCGTGCTTTTGGTGAGGACAGGGTTGGCGAGTCCGCATTCAGTTCTGCAGAGACTTTTGCTGCTGTAGTGCTCCAGTTTTTCGCCACAATCTTCTGGTTTTTTTGGACGTCATCGTAATATGCCGTTATGAGAATTGATCTTCGGGGAAACAGCAATTACGAAACCTTGCACTAGTCGATTTCGTAGAACACGTTTTTAATGGCGTGTTTTCTCATGTGGGTTTCTGCGGTAAATTGCACTGCTCGGGAGCGCGATTCTTCTAAGGAGAGCAGAGTTGGCCGGCGTGGCTGTGGGAGTCGCGGCACGCGTTCCGGCGAAGTGTTCACTTGTGATGCAGTTTTACGTGGAAACAGCCTGAGCTGGCCGCTACCTGGAAATGTGCGGCGCGCCGGCGGGGGAGAATTCCGCCAGCCGAGCAGCCGACGCGAACAGCCGAAACACTTTATAGACGCGAGCGTGTTGCGAGGAAGCCAGAACGTTCAAATCACGTGGCGGAACCAGCTTACCTGCGAATTGTGCTGAAAGCATATTGCAGTAGAGTCGAATGACGTAAGCGGGAAGCAACAGTTCAGTGAGCGAGACAGGTTTCTTATTCTATGCCACATGATACACAATCAGAGCGTATAGCAATCAGTAAAGGAAAGCAATTGCAAATTTGGCAGAGGAATTACAGATTAGAGAGAGAGAGAGAGAGAGAGAGAGAGAGAGAGAGAGAGAGAGAGAAAATAAAACAGAAGTGAGGTTTGCCGATAACAGTGTAATTCTGTCAGACGGCTGAAGATTTACACTACTGGCCAATAAAATTGCTACACCACGAAGATAACGTGCTAAAGACGCGAAATTTAACCGACAGGAAGAGGATGCTGTCATATGCAAATGATTAATTTTTCACAGCATTCACACAAAGTTGGCGCCGGTGGCGATACCTGCAACGTGCTGACATGAGCAAAGTTTCCAACCGATTTCTCATACACAAACAGCAGTTGACCGGCGTTGTCTGGTGAAACGTTGTTGTGATACCTCGTGTAAGGAGGAGAAATGCGTAACATCACGTTTCCGACTTTGGTAAAGGTCGGATTGTAGCCTATCGCGATTGCGGTTTATCGTATCGCGACATTGCTGCTCGCGATGATCGAGATCCAATGACTGTTAGCAGAATATGGAATCGGTGGGTTCAGGAGGGTAATAAGGAACGCAGTGCTGGCTCCCAACGGCCTCCTATCACTAGAAGTCGAGATGACAGGCATCTTATCCTCATTGCTGTAACGAATCGTGCAGCCACGTCTCGATCCCTGAGTCAACAGATGGGGACGTTTGCAGCAGCATGGACTATCGGCTCGGAGACCATGGCTGCGGTTACCCTTGATGCTGCATCACAGACAGGAGCGCGTGCGATGGTGTACTCAACGACGAACCTGGGTGCACGAATGGCAAAACGTCATTTTTTCGGATGAATCCAGGTTCTGTTTACAGCATCATGATGGTCGCATCCGTATTTGGCGACATCGCGATGAACGCACATTGGAAGCGTGTATTCGTCATCGCCATACTGTCGTATCACCCGGCGTGATGGTATGGGGTGCCATTGGTTACACGTCTCGGCCACCTCTTGTTCGCATTGATGGCACTTTAAACCGTGGACGTTACATTTCAGATGTGTTAGGAGCCGTGGCTCTACCCTTCATTCGATCCCTGGGAAACCCTACATTTCAACAGGATAATGCACGACCGCATGTTTCAGGTCCTGTACGGGCCTTTCTGGATACAGAAAATGTTCGACTGCTGCCCTGGCCAGCACGTTCTCCAGACCTCTCACCAATTGAAAACGTCTGGTCAATGGTGGCCGTGCAACTGGCTCGTTACAATATGCCAGTCACTACTCTTGATGAACTGTGGTATCGTGTTGAAGCTGCATGGGCAGCTGTACCTGTACACGCCATCCAAGCTCTGTTTGGCTGAATGCCAAGGCGTATCAATGCCGTTATTACGGCCAGAGGTGGTTGTTCTGTGTACTGATTTCTCAAGATCTATGCACCCAAATTGCGTGAAAATGTAATCGCATGTCAGTTCTAGTATAATATATTTGTCCAATGAATACCCGTTTATCAATTGCATTTCTTCTTGGTGTAGCAATTTTAATGGGCAGTAGTGTAGATTAGTAGTGCAACGGGTTGGGTAGTATCATCATCATCATCATCATCATCATCATCTTCTTCTTCTTCTTCTGCCATGCATAGGCCTTGCTGTGTCTGTTGCAACTACATTTGGTCTTTCCATCTATTGCTGGTCTTCTAATGCATCATTTTACATTGCAGAGTAAATTGCCATTGCTGACAATATTGACTCCTCCATTCGTAACAGATGGGATATCGGCTTCTGCCTGTTTTCTTGTACCTTTTCCTTTATATCAAAAGTTTTGAATTTCTTCGTAATAGAGAGGGTGGACAAAATAACACGAACACCTGACATACAATATTTATTCGTTATCAACGAGATGGACCACCATTGGCTTTGAGAACAGCTACAGTTTCTCGCGGAATAAATTCAACCGGTTGTTGTCCTATGCTTATATCCAAAAACGACGACTGCTTCATCGATACTGGAACTGGAAATATGTTACTCATTCTCTGCTCTAAAACTCCCCCTATCTGTTCAGTGACATTGCTCGCTCTTTTCGTTTCCGGTCGGTGGAAGTGAACCCAGGTTTCGTCCACAGTATCGATTCTTGCAAGGAAGTCATCACCACCTCGTTCAGAGCGCTGAAGAAGTTCTTCACAATCATAAACACGCCCTTCTCTCATTTCAGGAGTAAGCTGCCGTGGCACCCATCTTGCAGACACTTTGTGAAACTGGAGCGCATCATGCACAACGTGGTGTGCTGACCCATGACCAATCTGTAAACGTGCTGCAGTGTCATTCAGTGACACTCGGCGGTTATCCTTCACTATGGCTTCAACTGCTGCGATGTTCTGTGGAGTCACAACTCGTTGTGCCTGACCTGGACGAGGAGCATCTTCCACTGAAGTCACACCATTTGCGAACTTCCTACTCCATTCCTAAACTTGCTGCTGTGGCAAACATGCATCGCCGTACTGAACATTCATTCGTCGATGAATTTCAGTAGGTTTCACACCTTCACTACGCAAAAACCGAATAACAGAACGCTGTTCTTCCCTGGTGCAAGTCGCAAGAGAGGCGGCCATCTTTATACTGATACTGCGACGGTATGTGTGCATCTGCACTATGCTGCCACCTACAGCCCATTCTGCAACCTGTTTGTAGCACGCTTACCAGCTTACAGGATAATGGCGCGAAATTTCGATTTGTTATTACAAATTTAAGGTTTTCATTTGACTCACACTCGTATGTAATCTCTACAGATTTGCTATGCAAGGTCGACCACGAAGGGGCAGCATGACCGAACTTCTGAAATATTCCTCACAGCCAAACCTGTACTGCGTCAAAGTGACGTGAAAAAGAATGTCTCAAATTCTTTTGTTCAGTTCGTAATTGATGCTTATGATACTCTGTATGACTTCATCTGCTTTGGTACTACATGTGTTGGTGTGGTGTTCTTTTATGTCCATTAGAAGCCAAAGACAAAACAAGAGTAACGACATACTCACAGTATTTCTTCATTGTTCACTATCTTTTCCTACTCTACAAGGATGTTGGGTGAATAGAAAGTTTCTCTGACAAGGGGAGGCCGCCAATCGTGAAATTCAGATTCGATTCATACTGCGCATAATAAAAGCTCATGGCCAGAGGTGTAATGTGGCAAAGCACCAAGATGCACTTCTCAGCCGTTGTCGAGAAAATCGACAGTTAAAAGAAACCGTTGCGGTGAAATACTCTCTACGATTCGTAGTTCTCTACAGCATCGTGGCGCAGCGGTAAGCGGTCGGGTTCGTAATCCGAAGGTCGCCGGATCGAATCTCGCGCTATGCAACCTTTTTTTTAGTATTTGTTTTATATATATATATATATATATAAATTCCCGCCAATCAGTTGCGACAATTATGCATATAATAAGTTGTTGAAAGTCGTTTGTCGTGGAAAAACTGGCGACATCATTATGTTTTCCGCAAACAAAGTTGTATTTCACAAATGTTATTAATTGTCTTCATAACCACGTATAGTTAACGGAAGACGTAGAAACGATATTCCGAAACGGATACGTGTAGCGTAAGTCAAACGTTCGAATTAGAATAGAGACCCCCACGAACACAAATTTGCTGTGGCAGGTATGAAATATAAACTCCGTTACTCGCTCGTTACACTTGAATGACAGATGTTGAATGGGCCGAAACGAGCCGCCGCATAACAGCGTAGTTGCCTGCTAACTTCGAAAGAAGGTAGATGCGGTCCCTAGCGCAACTTATAACATTGTCGAAAATCAGTGCGGACGGGAGAGCTTTGGTACACCCTGTTGAAAAAAAAAAACGGAAAAATGGAGGCGGCACAATTGGAGAGCGATCCGCCTTCACCAACATGCACAAGCAATTCATTAATACTTTGTATATATATATATATATATATATATATATATATTTGAATTACAAAAAACTAATAATAAAAAAAGTTGCATGGCGCAAGATTCGATCCGGCGACCTTCGGATTACGAACCCGACCGCTTACCGCTGCGCCACGACGCTGTAGAAAATTATTAATCGTCGAGAGTATTTCACCGCAACGGTTTCTTTTAACTGTCGATTTTCTCGACGACGGCTGAGAAGTGAATCTTGGTGCTTTGCCACATTACACCTCTGGCCATGAGGTTTTATTATGCGCAGTATGAATCGAATCTGAATTTCACAATTGGCGGCCTCCCCTTGTGAGATGAATATGAAATTTTCACTTCCAGATCTTAATTTTCGCTCTCTTGGGTACTGCTTCTTGTTGGGGCTCTAACTAGTCATTTCGCCTTCGCGTGTGTGATGCTATTGTTCATAGAGCGCGCCACCACTGACTGGCAGAAGCTTCTCTCGCTCTCCGCGCCAACGCACTTACATACCAAGTTAACAGAATTGTAAAATTTCAGTTGATTTCTCATCCTTTCTGTTATTTAAGTTAACTTTATTTCGTTTCCACTTCAATATCTTATTTATAATGCGCCAAGGCATACATTCGTATCTTCCCATTCGTGATGAAATACACTGGAGGAAAGAAAAAAGATTTACGTAGCCGCTACTTATAAAATTTGTTATACCGTGTCAGAACCAAGTATTCTCTGACAACACAGCATTTAGGTGAGAAGCAGCCAGCCATCGCCTGTTTATTGTGTGAGGACTGTCACGAACAAGCAGCAGTGCCGTTCCCATTGAACCTGAGCGCCCCATAGTGCTCGCAAGAAAACTGGCAGCAGGTGGCTCGCGAACAACGTACACACTAATAACTTCATCTTGAAACTCTTCCATTGACCCTTGTTTGCATACAACAACAATAATATGAGATTGTGGGTCCGCCGTGATGCAAACACACTTCTGTTATTTACTTCCCGAACTAGTTTCAGCGCCGGCCGAAGTGGCCGTGCGGTTAAAGGCGCTGCAGTCTTGAACCGCAAGACCGCTACGGTCGCAGGTTCGAATCCTGCCTCGGGCATGGATGTTTGTGATGTCCTTAGGTTAGTTAGGTTTAACTAGTTCTAAGTTCTAGGGGACTAATGACCTCAGCAGTTGAGTCCCATAGTGCTCAGACCCATTTGAACCATTTTGAACTAGTTTCAGCGGCAGTTATCGCCATCGTACGTCGTTCTTTGATTCTAGAACATGCAGAAACAACATTTATATATAAAACAGTGTAAAACATTATTACATGTGTACTGTTTGGTTCCAAATATTGTTTTCTGTGAATAGTTCCGTAATACCGTGTTCACTACACGTCACAACATGGTTTACGAACTCTTGCCTCTGTTTCCGACATATTTTCTACGTTGTTGCGTACGTCGTGTCATCTGCAGCTTTACGAGTGGCTATTAGTAATCACATACAAATTGATCGGGATTGCGGTAGTATTGTGGATACAGTTTTGGTGTGTACTAGGCTGTTACGTGGTTTTTCATGTACTAACGTTCGTTGGACATCTTGCAGCTACTTTCACACACAAAAACATAACTTTCACATCTTGTTGGTAAGCCAGACATTACGCCATCATGCTGTACGCGCGTGTCACAAGAAATGTTTCGCATATTGCGAAAAGGATTTGAAAATTATAGCGGAACTTCTGACGACTTTTGTTATGTCTAGAGTGATATTGTGTTGTTGCAAAATGTTGTGTTTTTATTTATTCCGGTTTTCCCCTCACAATATAGCCTTTTGTATGTAATAATTTTCTTCTACTGTCAGTTTTAGGGATAAACTGTTGCTGCGTTTCAGGATGCGTGGATCACTTTCGATATTAGTGTAAGACAAGAAACCTAATCAACGAAAACGCATCACTTTGCAACAACACACTCTTTACCACTTTAAAAGAACTGACACATAACAGGAACACGCACACGCGCACACACACACACACACACACACACACACACACACACACACACACACACTTCCCGGAACATTCTCGCAATAGTGATGCATTCTCGCGACGTGCGCAAGCAGCAAGATGGAATAAAGTTTTGGATTACAGACAAAGTGCGACAGTTAAGTTCTTTCCGTGTCTAAAAGTAGCTGCAAGCCGTCCAGCGAACGTGAGTACATGCCAAAACTGTATCCACTACACTACGGCAGTCCCAATTAAATAACGTAGACATACAGGTTTTTGTATTCGTTTACTGACAGCCACTCCACAGCTGCAGATGACATGATGCATGTCGAGAAAAACGCTAAAAAAAAGTGAGACAATATGCCGGAACAGGTCAACAATTGTAAAGCCATACTGTGACGTATAGTAAATAAGGTATTATGAAATTATTCACAAAAATATAATGACGGTAGTATCTGTTCCCGAAAGAACAGTTACCGTGATGATCAAGCAGCTTTGCTAGAAATGAAATGATAATTAAATGGACACCCTAGCTGCAAACCGCCGTTGATATAAGGGGGACAGTTGAAAATGTGTGCCCCGACCGGGACTCGAACGCGGGATCTCCTGCTTACATGGCAGACGCTCTATCTCTCGGCCGGTTTGCAGCTAGGGTGTTCATTTAATTGTAATTTCATTTTATTCACAAAAAACAATATTTGGTACCAAACAATACACATGTAATGATGTCTTACAATGTTCCACAAGTCTGTTATTTCTGCATGTTTTAGAATCAAAGAACCCACTGAAGATGGCGATATTTGTCGCTGAAAGTACTTTGGAAATAAGTAAATAAAGTGTTTTTGCATAAAAGCGGGCCCACAGTTCCATACCGTTGTTAATGCACACACACTTCTGAGCGAGCGGTCACTTTGCACCATATTGTAGTTCTGTAAATTTTTGTGTCCCAGACAGATTAATGAACTGCTGTTCATTACTCAGTGATGTATCTCCGTGTAACGTAGCCAATAGTCTCGTTCCGCCGTACATCCTGACCCGCTATGAAGGAATGCCGGCGATCGCTACTCTGCCATTCAGAGAGGCCGCCATTGAGAGAGAGTGTGTGGCACGTGTTGCTGGCACACGCCCACTGGCAGTCCGCATTCATTATTCGTCTTCGCTACCTGCCTAACGAGAACAAGTGACTGTCTGACCTCTCAAAGGCAGGTGTGAAATAAGCGCTTCCTGCAACCAGACCGCTGCTCCTCAGCTTCCGGCCGGCCAGATTCTCATTTCGCCGCTGGGCCCAGCGGAAGGACGGACAGAACAGTCAGTGCCCGGCTGCCTCCCTGCTGCACTCCTTCCTTAATGCCCGCGCCGCAAGCAGCTGCGAGAGCCGCCGGCCGTGGCGCTCCTCTTTTGTTCCGCGCTTTCCTCTGACCGGCTCAGCAGCGCCTCGCCCGCCAGAGACAGTAATTAAAATAGTCCGCCCCACTCCACACCGACGCACCCCTCCCCTCCCCTCCTGCCTCAGGCCTTGCAGTGTCGGCGCGAGAGGAATTGTCAAAGGCCGCAGCGAGCCAGCCCACCTACCCAGCACTCAGCTGATTCCCTCCCGCCTTTCACTGCCAGCCGGCAGATACTCGCTGCACGAGAAAAGAATTCTCCCCGCTACTTGTACTGTCAGTTCCCCTGTAATGCTTTATACAGTTCGGCAATATTTCAGAACGCACGTTTTTGGAATGTACACTACTGGCCATTAAAATTGCTACACCACGAAGGTGACGTGCTACAGACGCGAAATGTAACAGACAGGAATAAGATGCTGTGATATGCAATTGATTAGCTTTTCAGAGCATTCACACAAGTTTGGCGCCGGTGGCGACACCTACAACGTGCTGACATGAGGAAAGTTTCCAACCGATTTCTCATACACAAATAGCAGGTGACCGGCGCTGCCTGGTGAAACGTTGTTGTGATGCCTCGTGTAAGGAGGAGAAATGCGTACCATCACGTTTCCGACTTTGATAAAGGTCGGATTGTAGCCTATCGCGATTGCGGTTTAATCGCGACATTGCTGCTCGCGTTGGTCGAGATCCAATGACTGTTACCAGAATATGGAATCCGTGGGTTTAGGAAGATAATACGGAACGCCGTGCTGGATCCCAACGGCCTCGTATCACTAGCAGTCCAGATGACAGGCATCTTATCCGCATCGCTGTCACGGATCGTGCAGCCACGTCTCGATCCCCGAGGCAACAGATGGGGATATTTGCAAGAAACAACCATCTGCACGAACAGTTCGATGACGTTTGCAGCAGCATGGACTATCAGCTCGCAGACCATGGCTGCGGTTACCATTGACGCTGCATCAAAGACAGGAGCGCCTACGATGGTGTACTCAACGACGAACCTGGGTGCACGAATGGCAAAACGTCATTTTTTCGTTTCTGTTTACAGCATCATGATGGTCGCATCCGTGTTCTACGACATCGCGGTGAACGCACATTGGAAGCATGTATTCGTCATCGCCATACTGGCGGATCACCCGGCGTGATGGTATGGGGTGCCATTGGTTACACGTCTCGGTCACCTCTTGTTCGCATTGACGGCAATTTGAACAGTGGACGTTATATATCAGACGTGATACGACCCGTGGCTCTACCCTTCATTTGATCCCTGCGAAACCCTACATTTGAGCAGGATAATGCACGACCGCATGTTTCAGGTCCTGTACGGGCCTTTCTGGATACAGAAAATGTTCGACTGCTGCCCTGTCGAGCACGTTCTCTAGATCTCTCACCAACTGGAAACGTCTGGTCAATGGTGGCCGAGCAACTGTCTCGTCACAATACGGCAGTCACTACTCTTGATGAACTGTGATATCGTGTCGAAGCAGCATGGGCGCAGCTCTACCTGTACACGCCTTCCAAGCTCTGTTTGACTCAATGCCCAGGCGTATGAAGGCCGTTATTACGGCCAGAGGTGGTTGTTCTGGGTACTGATTTCTTAGGATCTATGCACCCAGAATGCGTGAAAATGCAATCACATGTCAGTTCTAGTATAATATATTTGTCCAATGAATACCCCTTTGTCATCTGCATTTCTTCTTGGTGTAGCAATTTTAATGGCCAGTAGTGTATCTGCAAGCAGGGGGGGGGGGGGGGGGGAAATCGGTCGTGTCATTGAAAAAGTATCATGCTGCCACAGCGCGCGATGCAAGAAAAAGGCGGAAAAATAAAGTTAACTGTACGGGGATATGGACCCGGGACGTTCCGAATGAGAGTCCATAGCCTTAACGTCTCACCCCAGACAGATTTACCGACGCGGTTTTGATGGGTGGGATCCGGGAGGAATGTGCTTTTGTATTAATCACTTACCAGGCGGGATAGTGCTAGCAAATTTGATTAGATTCTGATCTGCAGAGCGTAAACATAGAAGGAAGACGCTACTGTGACCGGAATGAGCTGCTTCTTATTCTGACGGCCCCACCACTGTTCCCTCTCCCTTCGTGATCCCTTTTGGCACTGGCAGTCAGCATAGAACATTCGAGACAGGCACCGACTGTGGTTTCCACTGCCGCGAACACCATTTGATCGTCACGAAAACGCAACTACGCACGCTTCTTGGCCCAAGTGCGGGAGGCAGGGCATTATGTGTGACAAGCGGGTGACAGGTTGTAGTAGGGGGCAACACACTCTGTGTTACTGCAACGCGCTCCGAACCGCGTCGCATTTGGCACTTAACGCGACCGTCCCGTTAACGCTAGGCTGCTAGGACAAACAGCGCAGGCAGGTCGTTGGCCCGCGAGGCGGAACAGCCACGATGAGTTATAGCGTGCTGGGCGCTCTGCCGGCAGTGTGGCAGCTCCGTGCACGCCATGGCGGTGTATGAACACACACACACACACACACACACACACACACACACACACACACACACACACACACCACGTGCTGGCGTTCCCGTTTGCCTAAGAAAACTGTATAGGCACTAGAAGGCCTGTCGAACGTCAGCGCCGTTCGTCACTTATCTACATCTATTGTCGCCATACTGTGCGAGTCACCTCATGATGCGTGGCTGAGGGTGCTCCTCGTAACATTAAGGGGAGATTTACTATCTTTTGGTTCAAAAAATCGATTTTTTAAAAATTGCGTTTTTGTATCCATAAATGTGTTTAGAATCCACCTCCGAAACGGTTTTTCCGAATACGGAACGGAAATGTTTGTTATTCGTGGTTGAACAAAAAAAATGCACCTGCCTGAAATCGGCCTTTTTCACGCGCCATTTTTTATTCTTTCGGAAGACGAGTTACTGTACTGTTGATTGAGAGGGAACACACAAAATTCAAATGAAAGTTTGAACGTATGGGCTTGGAAGTTAAGACGAAATAAATCTCGGGTGAACAGCCTGGTATGAGTGTGCATAGGACACAATATTTCGGCCGTCGACCACGTTGCCATCATCAGGTGCGCTGATGTAGCGACCTGAGGTGGACCGGCGTCGGTATATATAGGACAATCCTGGTCCTGCTCATCCCTCAGGCGCTTCCTATGAGTCGGTGCGGTCCGCGCCCCGCGAGCGGTCGAGGTGCAGCGTCCGTTCTCCCGCTGTCTGGGCGCTGCGTCCTAGGTCTTCTCGTTCAGGAGGGTCTGCCGGCACCGCTCTCGTTATTCTTCCCTCCTCCCCCAAAGTCGATACACTCTGGGAAATATCTTTCTTTTTAGTCCGGGTGATCGCGTGTTCCCACGCCTTGCTAAGGATGTAACCGCTGTCACGATTTAGTTGTGGCTCCCTTACACTGATCTCTATGGCTTCTTTGATGACACAGTCCCGGTATTTGGAAGTCTGTGCCAGGACTTTAGTTTGGTCATAATCCGTGCTGTGGAGTTCAGACAGGCAATGCTCAGCGATTGCCGGCTTACTGGGCTGTTGTTTGGAAGTTAGCTCCCAAGCATCGACCACCGGATTGAAGCGGCCGAAAACCTCTTGTCACCGGCCGTACGAGCGGCTCTGGAGCAGCTCAGGATGGCCCAGATCGAGCAGAACGCCCACTGTGAGGAAGAGGAAGGACTAGTTTATGGACCTGGAATAGCAGATTGAACGTGCTTAATATTGCATTTATATGTAGTCAAAACTTGAAACGCGTTTTTCTCGAAAGGGCTTTTTTTTTTTTTATCGCGCGGTATCGTAACTTCAAATCTACTACACCGATTGGCATGATTCTTCGTTTCCGACGAAGCTAACTAAATTGTCTAGCAGTTGTACCACTTTTATTCCGATCCATCAACTATAAATATTTTTACTTAGTCGACGAAGTCGAAAAATCGGTGAAAAAAACCTATTTTTTTGTTCAAATGACCGCAATTTTGTTTCCTGTGGTCCAAATAACTTAAGCGAGGTACAACTCCTAAAGAATCTTATATACTTCGCTAACGTCAACTCAATTTTGATTTCAGACGAGCCGGCTGACCTGTGACATATCGCACGTGGAGGTCTACATCGAAATACTGTTTCGTTCCGACGGTACTTCCGCCTTTGCTCTTCGACATTTCCGGTCGAAAAAATTCCAGTTTGTAGAGGATATATCAGTAAACATGTTGACCAAACTTGACATTGATATCTGTAACACATCCCGAGAAAAAAATTCGCAAAGAACATGCTTTCTTTCGGGCCAAAGATAGTAAACCTCCCCTTAACTGATTTCCTCCCTCCACCCTCCTCTCCACCCCTACACTGTTGCAGTCGCGAATGGCGCGTGAGAAGAGTGACTGTCGGTAAGCCTCAGTTTTTTTCGTCGTAGTTAAAACGCGAGATCTATGTGGGAGGAAGTGATATGTTGTCCGATACTACCCGTCAAGTGCTTTCTCGAAATTTTTGATAGTAAAAATCTCCGTGGTGCACAAAACCTGTCTTGTAATGTCTGTCAACTTAGTATGTTGAACATATCTGTAACTTTCTCTATCCGACTAAACGGTCCCTTGTGGAAACGCGCCGTTCTTCATTGGATGCTCTCTATGTCATCTGATGAAGAATATTAAAGACTCGGTGGACAAGCGCCTTATAAGCCACTGCAGGCGTGTTGGAATTATTAGACTAAAGACATTTTGCCAGAACTTTACATTTATTTCACATTTACATCCACATACAGATTATATTTGTACATTCAATACCATCTATGGATGCATTTGTTCTTAATCAAAATTTATCCTGTTTGGCATAGTTTTTATTAACTTTTCACATGACATTTTAATATCATTGTCCTGGTACCAGATTTCCTCTAGTTTCTCCATGAGATCTTGTCTGGTGATTATTGTAAATTTCCTTATCCTCTCTTTCACAATAGCCCACAAATTTTCAATTGGGTTCATATCAGGACTACTCCCTGCCCAGGGAGACACTTTCAGTTGCTTTTCTCCCAAGTACTTGAAAACGATTTTGGCTTTGATCTGGAGACAAAATCCAGCAGGCAATAGTCAAGTGTGTCCCATTCACACAAGATATTTGCTGCCGAGAACAGTATCGCCCAGTTTACTATGCGGTTTCTGCTTGGTTCTATCTAGGGTTTGTTCTTCCAGCAGTATTAGTTGTACATTAAAAGTGATACTCAGCAGTATGGACAAGTGTACGGACCGGGAGTCGGTCGATTTGTGCTTCGCGTATGGGTTCACTGAACGCAGTGGAAAAGACCCAGAATGACGTTACAGTGAGCTATTCCCTTAGCGGCGAAAAGTACACCACAGTTCTTTCTCATGTGTCTGAGGCTTTTTGTGTTTTACGATTTGGCGATAGCATATTGCACGATTTTTCACTGCTGTGGAGGTATTTTCGTTGAAACGTAGGTAACAGAGATAACAAAACGAACAAACCGTAAGTACATCAGTACTCTGTAACGGGCCAGTGGAAACCACGGTGTTCTTACAGGAAAATACTCAAAAAAATGCCCCTGACAAGTCACCGAAATTTTGTCTGTTGAGTTGGGATTCATCTTGCGCAACTAGTTATGTGCTTTAAGCCCATATTCGGATGGACATTCATATGCGGCTTCACATAATTCTCCCATATTTTGATATTTAATAGTATATATGGACATATCTTACAATTCTATAGTTCTCACTTACAGAGAAATATCCGTCCAATTACAATAACACATAGTGCAGATTGTTTTCTGTGCACCACGCTCACCCGCGAGATAGAGCAATACGACGCACGCGCTAGCTAGCATGTGTTACGGCTGCTACTGTTGTCGTGTGAACTCTCGCGTCGTACTTGATGTAACTGAGGGCACTAAGACGGAAGCAGTTTGCGTAATTTCCCGCGCTGTACTGCGGAACAAAAAGAACAGGCAGACTTTCAGGAAACAATCTCACACGATGGAAAATAAATACAATGTATTTGCTTTCCATTTTGTATCCAGTCAGCTGTATTTATTGCTTATTGACAGTCTTGTGGCTTCAAACTCTGTAACAAAATAATTGGAAAGCATTAAACACAGCTTTTTCTGCATAGAAGCGAAAGCTCCGCCAAGAAAATATCAACTGACATCCTCCTCTTCCTCGTGACTACAAAAAATAATATAGTAAATGGACGTGGGCGCTAAAACACTTAATTTGCATATTAAAAATAATTTTCTGCAACTTCTCACCGTAAATTCACTATAAGCTGTCAGGAACATAACGTGACAGCACCTTCCATAAAATACACTATGTGATCAAAAGTATTCGGACACCCCCAAAAACATACGTTTTTTATACTAAGTGCATTTTAATGCCACCTACAGTCAGGTACTTCATATCAGCGACTTCAGTAGTCGTTCGTGACAGCAGAATGGTGCGCTTCGCGGAACTAAAGGACTTCGAACGTAGTCAGTTGGTTGGGTGTCCCCTCCTGCCGGAGGTTCGAATCCTGCCTTCGGCATGAGCCTGTGTGCTTGTTGCCGTTAGCGTTAGTTAGTTTAGCTTAGTTTAATTAGTGTGTAAGTCTCGGGACCGATGACCTCAGCAGTTTGGTTCCTTAGGAATTCACACACATTTGAACTTTTTTTGATTGGTGTCATTTGTCATATGCCCGTAGGTGAGATTCCCACACTCCTAGACATCCCAAGGTCCACTGTTTCCGATGTGGTAGTGAAGTGGAAACGTGAAGGGACACGTACAGCACAAACGCGTACACGCCGACCTCGTCTGTTGACTGACAGAGACCGCCGACAGTTCAAGAGGGTTGTAATGTGTAATAAGCAGACATCTATCCAGACCATGCAAACTGCATCAGGATCCACTGCAAGTACTGTGACAGGCGGGAGGTGAGAAAGCTTGATTTCATGGTCGAGCGGCTGCTCATAAGCCACACATCATGCCGGTAAATGCCAAACGACGCCTCGCTTGGTGTAAGGAGCGTAAACATTTGACGACTGAACGGTGGAAAAACTTTGGGTCGAGTGACGAATCACGGTACACAACCTGGCGATCCGAAGTCAGGGTGGTGGGTATGGCAAATGTCCGGTGAACGTCATCTGCGAGCATGTATAGTGCCAATAGTTAAATTGGGAGCCGGTGGTGCTATGGTGTTGTCGTGTTTTTCATGGAGTGGGCTTGCAGCCCCATGTTGTTTTGCATGGCTCTACCACAGCAAAGGCCTACATTGAGGTTGCAAGCACCTTCTTGCTTCCCACTGTTGAAGACCAATTCGGAGATGGCGATTGCATCTTTCAACACGGTCGATCACCTGTTCATAATGCACGGCCTGTGCGGTTACACAGCAATAACATCCCTGTAATGAACTGGTCTGCAGAGAGTCCTGACGTGAGTCCTATAGAACACCTTGAGGATGTTTTGGGACCCCGACTGCGTGCCCGGCCTCAGCGACCGACATCGACACACCTCTTCAAAATGGTTCAAATGGCTCTGAGCACTATGGGACTCAACTGCTGAGGTCATTAGTCCCCTAGAACTTAGAACTAGTTAAACCTAACTAACCTAAGGACATCACAAACATCCATGCCCGAGGCAGGATTCGAACCTGCGACCGTAGCGGTCTTGCGGTTCCAGACTGCAGCGCCTTTTAACACACCTCTTCAGTGCAGCACTCCGTGAAGAATGGGCTACCCAAGAAACTTGCCCGTACCTGATTGAACGTATGCCTGCGAGAGCGGAAGCTGTCATCAAGGCTGAGGATGGGCCAACACCATGTTGAATTCCAGTATTACCGATGGAGGACGCCACGCACTTGGAAGTCATTTTCAGCCTGGTGTCCGCATACTTTTGATTACCTAGTGTATTAAATTTCCGCTTGGGTCACGTCTTGCAAAGTCGTAATTATTAGGTTCGCCGTTTTTAGCACCATTTTCTTCCACCAAGACTGAATGAAAGCCCGTACAATGCATAGATTCCCATACATAGCTAAAAAACACAAAAAAATTAAGTTCTACCATTGTGTCTGTCAAAGCTAAATTGCTCAAGTTCGACGCGGACAAAAGTGACTCGTTTTAGACCGTTTCCTTTCTTGTTCTCAGACGCTTCGCAGTATGTAACAGTCAGCTGCATTTAAGTTAACCACAGCATCGGTTGCATCTTCGCTGTCATCAGAGCTGAAAACATGTATTTCTAGTGACAGTTTATAAGCACTGAAGGCAAAAAAGGGCTTCGCCAAACTTTTAATAAACTTACAAGATGTACGATGAAATCTCAAATTGTACAACATTTATGAAGCTGTCTTCATATTAGGAATAAACAACGGATTCTACTTCACAGTTGAGGGGACAGCCTACAATGAGGGACCTACATTATCTGATAATGAATTTTACAACGAACTATGTTTCGGACTGGTTGCAGGGCGCATAATGTGGAACAATCTTCAGGCACCTGGATTAAAACATTTCTTACAGAATTACTGCAACGGCAACATTCCTGACGACAAAAAATCGGGGCTGCTATTCGCAAATCACGTATATGGATTTCTGGTCATCAGATAACACATGCTGTAGGTCGTTTCATCGCTAATCTAACTGTGAGCAAGTTCGATTTTGAGGCAGCATCAAACCCTATTTATTTTATTGTAAACCGTTGGAGACGACAAGTAATGAACAGTTGCTAGATTCATTAATGAAGGAATTCAGGTACAGTGGTCAAATGGCATGAAAGAAGAGAGGGTCTTATTGTCATAGACAGATGCAGTTCCATAAATGTTGACAGCGAGGAAATTGCTTAATGCATTTTATCCAGACTTAGCGCGTTTTACAAGTACGTCTCATGCGTTGCAACGAGTGGTAGAGACAGCCAGACATCATTTCCCAGAAATAAATACACCGATATCAGCAGCGAAATGTGCTTATCGTGTACAACGCTATAAGCAGAAGCTCCCTGATGTACTTCTGCCTCCGAAGCCAGTGATAACAAGGTGGGCAACTTGGATTGAAGCAGTGATCATCTACAGTAAGCAGTTTTAAGCTGTGAAGTCTGTGATGGAGAACTTTTCTCCTGATCCTGCAGTGTCTGTGAGCCAGCATTTAACAGTTCTAAAGTGCTCAGTTCAGTTTCACACATCGCAAGTCACTTCAGCTGGCTTCCTGATAGTGTTAAGAAACTGGAGACGTAAACTATGCCACTCCAAGAGGCTATGGTAATAATGGAAGATGCAGTTCGGTAGATCGGTGTTGCACCAGTTGAAGCGAGAGGTGTAGTTTCTAGTAACCTGCAGTCTGAGCTGAATAAGAACCCTAGATACTCAAATCTTGTTAATTTGTCTCGATTATTTAATAGTAAAATTGTAGAACCTCCTGAGAATATTATTCGTAGCACAATTCCTTTGTATAAATGAACGCTGTTTACTTCTTGCGTCATTGAGCTAG
This sequence comes from Schistocerca americana, assembly GCF_021461395.2. Taxonomy (NCBI): domain Eukaryota; kingdom Metazoa; phylum Arthropoda; class Insecta; order Orthoptera; family Acrididae; genus Schistocerca; species Schistocerca americana. Next base: position 185,805,236 of record NC_060119.1, on the reverse strand, counting down.
CCTTCTCTATTTGTAAAACCATATTGTCAGACAGAAGACAATGCATGGCGAAAGACGATTGAGAAAAGTATTTTCTAATTAATCGTACATACAGTTCCAGTATGAATTAAATACTTGAATAAGAGGCGCATGTACTTCAGTACCTTGTAGAAGAAATGACAGATAGAGAATTAACATAGATATTTGAGTAGCCTACTGTGAACTGACATTTTCTAGCAAAAAAATGAAATTTTTTATTTTACATATAATTACTTCATTAACACTTAGTTACATATTTCACTAATTTTGGGTACATATTTCTTAATTTGGTATTGCATAAAATCCGGGCTCTAGTGATAACAAAAGCGTTTTCACTGTAGAAACATGCCGGTCAGTGTTGGGAGTATGCGCTTGTGTGCTGCGGGTTGCAGACATTATGTTTGCAGGCGCCCGTTGTCACGTTGCCGGTCCCACAGATTTCCGATTAATTATAATTTGCTTGGGCGGACTCTGCATTTGACAAGATTCATTGTTACCGTGTGAAATCTTATTACTAGATCCTGCACGTTAAGCGGTAACAAAACTGATAATCGTGTTGTGGATTACTGCTTGTTTGAATATTCACAAAACGCGAATTACACCTTTTCTGGTTATCGCTACGTGTTCAGGTATTAACAATAGGCACTGTATTAACACCTCTCTCTCTCTCTCTCTCTCTCTCTCTCTCTCTCTCTCTCTCTCCCTCTCCCTCCCCCTTCCCCTTCCTTTCTCTTGCCCTCCCCCTCTCCCCCTTCCTCCGTGTGCTCCATCATTATATCGGTGTGTATGTGTGTGTGTGTGTGTGTGTGTGTGTGTGTGTGTGTGTGTGTTTCACGGAACCATCAGCCTTTTCCTCTACAATCAGCCACATACTGTATGTTTGACACATTGTTTTTTGACTCCGTGTATGCGGCCAGATTGGTCCTCAGCAAAGGCTTAAAAACTGTTGTTGTACCGGTTATGATTTTCCTATTGTCACCGTAATTTCATAAACATCTGCTATATTAGCACGTTTCAGATTCGAAGACAGTAAACTTCATTCTCTGTGTTCCATTGCTTTCCTTCAAATAAACGTGTAGAGAGATTTACTCCGAAAGCTGAAGTACTCCAGCTTTATCAGAAGATTTATCCTCTGTGTACCTACAAATCGCGTAGTGTCCTTTCTCTCTAGAGCAATGGTTCCCAACGCTTCTGAGACTATTACCCCTGGTATGTCAGCCAATACTCCCAAAGAAATTTAGCACCGAACTAAACTTCAAATGTTGTACCCCTATTTCTAAAATGTTGAAAGATAAGTGGTATTAGTTACCCCTTAAGACAACGCGACTAGTGATCATAATTAATGACAGTTTGCGGATATTAAATAGAAATAACTTATTTACCGAAAGTGTCAGGATATTATCTAACATCTCTGATGCTAGCGGGAATCCTACTTAGACATCTATTTAAAGAACTTCTTTGAATGAGATCGTATGAGTGAAGCTATTTATTAATAATTCTTGTCAATAAACTGACGTTGTTAATTTGAAACATAATACAAGTTTTGAACATTAACTTAGATTAATAAACGTTACGGTTACGTGATCTATGCTAATAACAAACTAGCGATTCGTAACTAAAACAATTGAACGAAAGGTTAAAGTATCGTCGTCTGTAAACATTGGAAGTAAAGCTACTAAAAATTTTTCTCTCAGAGTTGGGAAGACTATACGTGTAGTGACCCACGTTTAACATTGGGTTTTAAAAGTAATCAAACTGATACTTTCCAGCATTCGTTTCGCGCGGTGTTTCCATATCCTCAGAGCCCTTTACCAGCTTGGTAGTCTTCTAACAAGGTGTTCATGGTGTAACACTTCACATTTTCGTCAGAGTATGTTTCTTTATTAGTTGAACTAAAATCGAAAAACTTCCGTTTTATGCCTCTCCCTCCACCAACGCGTAAACTGTAGTGTTGGCAGAAGAGCCAACACTGTTTCTAGAGGAGGCCGAAATGCACGCGTTTAATTACACGCTGACTGGCGCGAGGTCTGGAACGGGACAATGTCTTGAGAATTGCAAATAAAGTACGTAGATGATGTAATACTTAACTTTAATCCACAATTGTAGAACATCGCTCTTGATGATACATGCTTCACATAATAAATATTATCAATTGAATACGGCGCCTCGCTAGGTCGTAGCAAATGTAGCTGAAGGCTATGCTAACTATCGTCTCGGCAAATGAGAGCGTATTTGTCAGTGAACTATTGCTATGAACGTCGGCTGTACAACTGGGGCGAGTGCTAGTACGTCTCTCTAGACCTGCCGTGTGGTGGCGCTCGGTCTGCGATCACTGACAGTGGCGACACGCGGGTCCGACGTATACTAATGGACCGCAAGTGTGGTGTCTGGCGGTGACACCACATAAACACCAACAGGATGGGAGCGGCTGCGCTAGAGCCATTCGTCGCTGCCCCGTGTTGGTCATCTTGCATGATTGAAGAGTCGTGGTGTGGTGGCAGTAGCGTGTGGCAACAGAGAAGCCCCTTGTTAGGACCCGCGTCAGAATAGAGTGATGGGGCGCAGAGGACAGGCTAGGGTCGAGGGGACGCGTGGGCGAGTCCTTGGCGTGACCGGCGCGGCCCAGCGGTGGGCTGTCACGGCACACCAGCCCTCGCAGGGGATCCACGGGCGCTCGATACGCGGCTGCATATTTCACGCGCCTCCCGGAAGTCGTTCTGCGTTGCTGGCCGGAGCGGGTTCTGTCCTGTGCTGGCCGGCTATGACCTTTCACACAACAGTCCCCGCCCCCGACAACTTCGAGGTGAATGACGGTCACATACAAACGGTACAGTGGGTAACTATATTACCAATTAATGAAAGCCCTATAAAAACTAACAGCTACACTGATGGAAAAAATATCGTAACACCAAAAAATAATTAATATACCGGATGATCAGAAAGTCGGTATAAATTTGAAAACTTAATAAACCACGGAATATTGTAGAGGTAAAAATTGACACATATGCTTGGAATGACATGCGGTTTTATTAGAACAAAAAAAAAACTGTTGCCATGACGGGTGAGAGGTACGCCGATATGTTACAGAATCGCATCATCCCCAGCCTGGCTGATAAACACCTGCTGGAACGTACGATGTTTATGCAGGATGACGCTCCACCCCATATTGCTAGACGCGTGAAAGATCTTTTGCGCGCGTCGTTTGGTGATGATCGCGTGCTCAGCCGCCACTTTCGTCATGCTTGGCCTCCCAGGTCCCCAGACTTCAGTCCGTGCGATTATTGGCTTTGGGGTTACCTGAAGTCGCAAGTGTATCGTGATCGACCGACATCTCTAGGGATGCTGAAAGAAAACATCCGAAGCCAGTGCCTCACCATAACTCCAGACATGCTTTACATTGCTGTTCACAACATTATTCCTCGACTACAGCTATTGTTGAGGAATGATGGTGGACATATTGAGCATTTTCTGTAAAGAACATCATCTTTGCTTTGTCTTACTTTGTTATGCTAATTATTGCTATTCTGATCAGATGAAACGCCATCTGTCGTACATTTTTTGAACTTCGGTATTTTTTTTTTGTTCTAATTTAACCCCATGTCATTTCAAGCATGAGTCAATTTGTACCTCTCTATCTACATTATTCCGTGATTTATTCAGTTTTCAAATTTATACTGACTTTTTGATCACCCGGTAGATTAATGCAATGCTGATCACTTAAATATGATATTTAGACAAATATGTCCCCGAAATTTCAAGATCATAGGTTAATATAAGCGTGAGGTATGTCATTGCAAATTTCAGATGCTGGTATATTAATAACCAGTGTAACCGCCAGAATGTTGAATGCAAGCATGCAACTTTCTGTTGTACAGGTGTCGGACTTCAGTTTGCGGGATAGAGTTCCATGCCTGTTGCACCTGGTCGGTCAACACAGGGACGGTTAATGCTGGTTGTGGATGACGCTGGGGTTGTCTGATGATGTCCCAGACATGCTCGATTGGAAACAGATCTGGTGATCGTGCAGGGCAAAGCAACGTGACGATACTGTGTTGGACTACAACAGCGGTATCTGGGCGAGCGTTATCCTGTTGGAAAACACATTGACAGTTCAACATAAAATTATTTAAACAAAATTATTCAATTCTAAAGATAACCAAAGAGATTATGTGAGAAAGACAAAACATATCATAGAGCACATATTACACAGATTACACTTCATACAAAATTTTATTAATCAGAAGAGAAATACTGGCCATCGTACTATAGTGTTACACTCTGTCAGTCCTATTTGGCAAGGATTCCATGCCGGTCAGCAATACTCCAGCAGAATACGGGGAAGTGTAAAGTAGGTAGTCTCTTTAATAGATCCACCACGTCTTCTAAGTGTTCTGTCAAACGCAGTCTTCGGTTTGCCTTCTCCACAACATTTTCTGTGTGATCGTTCCAGGGTAAGCTGTTCGCAATTGTGATCCCTTGGTATTTAATTGAACTGACAGCCTTTAAATTTCTGTGTGATTTATCTTTCACCGGAACTCATGCGAAAGTGTGCAAAAGAAGCTACGTGCGGTATGATTGGCTGTTCTAGTGAAAGCTATGGAATATTTTCCTCCTGTCTGCGCACCAAACCGCTTATTTTCATTCGTTAATAGTAATCAAATTAACCTTATTTAACATTTGATGTGCTATGGAGACACGAATCAACTTCGCGGGTTATCGGTTATTTAACGAGTGACTGCCAAACGAAGTGGTTCGTACCATCCAGTCAGTGTGAAGTGTGATAACATAGCGTTAGGAAGTGCGTGGTTAAACTCTACTGTGAACTGAGGAATGCAGAATTTCGCTTGTGATTCGTTAAGCGAAGGCAGGCGTTTTTGTAGAGCAGCCACAGGTTGCATGTAACTACTTCTTTATTTTTACGTTTCACTCAACCGTAACGAAATTACGTAGCTGACGGCCACCCTTTATGTATGATGGCGGCGCTATACAGAGCCAGGTATTTGTAACGTGTGGCTATCGGCTACGTAACTTCTGAAGGTTTTCGCAGTGGTCTAGTGAAATATGTAAAACTAAAGAAAAAGTTACGTGCAACTTGTGACTGCTCAATAGTTCCAATTATGATGCGTAAACAAGAACTATTCTTCATTTAAAAAAATGATAAAGGACTGCTGAGGCTGGTAGATGATTTACTGCGTGAACTTGCTAGCCAGATGGATGGTGACGCAACAATGTGGAACTGTTTGCTATTTTATTTGGTGGTATATGATTATAAAAAAAATAGCTGAAATACCTATAAACTACCGATCTCATTGTATAGACTACACCCCGTAATACACTGTGGCATAGATATACGAGTATTTTATCGCAAAAACTTTCGTGTATTACGTATCATGTGGATGCATGTGACCAGATTGCTGATCTGATCGATGTATTTACGTTTTTAACTCTAGTTTTCATTAACGGGTTTCCATATGCATATATTAAAATACGCAACCCCCCGCCACCAAACATCTTCTGTATGGATGCACCGTACATCTGGCACTTACGAAACAGCTATTCAGTAGCACCGGACGAGTAGTAGCGTAAGCAGTATCATGTAGTTCCAAAGGTAATATGCAGTGTGCCCATAAATATTTACCCTGATAACCAAGCTATGTAACACTTTATTGGCTATCGTAAATGAAACATGCGTTACACCACATATGCCTCTACCCATTAAGTTTTGAACCTTATATAAACATTTAATACAGGTAATACAATTCGACATTTAAACCATTTCAAATTGTGCATCCCTGGTAACTCGCAAAATACATGTATCAAGCCCGTAATCAATCTCTCGCCACAAATTTTGCAATTCCGATGGGTTGTTGCAATCTCACAAAATCAGGAGCTGCTGTTTTGTACACAGTATCTTTCACATACCTCCAAACAAAGAAATCTAAGGGGGTAAAGTCAGCTGATGTTGGAGGCCATGTAATTATGACGTCTCTGCTAATGTACCTGTAGGGGACGGTTTCATTAATAAAATGAGGCGGATTGCCATCTTGCTCAAAGATGATAGTGTCTTGCATAAGTCCGCAGCTCGTGGTCGTGCGGTAGCGTTCTCGCTTCCCGCGCCCGGGTTCCCGGGGTCGATTCCCGGCGGGGTCAGGGATTTTCTCTGCCTCGTGATGACTGGGTGTTGTGTGATGTCCTTAGGTTAGTTAGGTTTAAGTAGTTCTAAGTTCTAGGGGACTGATGACCATAGATGTTATGTCCCATAGTGCTCAGAGCCGTCTTGCATATCCTGTAGCTGGGGAACGGCATAATTCACCAACATGTCTAGGTAATCATAGCCACTTACATGGATTTCAAGGAAGAAAAATGGGGCAGTCACTTGATCAATTAAACCACATCATACATTAACCTCTTGACTGCGCCGAATATGTTAGTGTTCTCGTGCGACATGAAGATTTTATGATTCCCTGATCCGGACATTACGACGGTTAACTGATCCACAAACATGAAATGGAGCTTTATCGGAAAAACACGCACACTTCAAGAAACTATTGTACTCATACAAACGGTTCAGCATGTCCATTGGAAATTATTTATGTTCTGGGCGATCATTTGGATGTAATGCGTCAACAATTTAGACGTTGTACACATACAGTTTAACACGTTTGCGAACCACTTTACGCACTGTACTCTTTGGCACTTGAAGCTCACGCGATGTTTGTCTAATCGATTTCTGTGGCGACCCCGTGAATGCAGTTTGAATTGCCAGCACAGTCTTCTCCGAAACCGATGGCGTACCGCTGCTTGTACGTTTCTGAACCGACCCCGTTGCTGCAAAAGTTTCCATCCACGTTTGTTTCGATCATCAGGTGCGTACTTTGCAAACCCTCACAGCGCACTGCAAGGGAGTAAGCGTGTCAAAACATGTAGACAAACCATTTTCTCAATATTGTCGAATCGAACTAGTTCGCGACTGCAGATAGGCAGCCCAACGAACAGATTTACAAAGCGGACTGCTTCCTTGCGCTTTCCCGGACAGCAGCGACTTTAATAAATTGCAAGCACGTGCTCTTCTTCCATATGACGTTGGCTGTTGAATGAAAGGTGCCCATATGAACAACATGTCTCGTGAACTTGGAGAGGTGCTCTATTCAAAGACGCGCGTCTTCTTTCTGTTTTCAAGCAGTCGTAAAACACCGGAACTGCTTCGGGCAAGAAATGAAACGTGGACAACATTTTTTTCTGGTTTGTATTAACGGGCGGATCACAATTGACGTAATTTTACAGTGGGGAAGAAAAGCTAAGCGCTAACTGCTGCTTTGCTGGCAAATATCGCTTTTATTGAGGTATAAATGTGTTGTCACATTCGCAGGCGACTTTGTTCCTCCTCGCTTGACAGTATCCGTTCTCCTTGTTGCAGGATGATTCTGATCCGGCTTTTATGGATGTGATGTTCGTCTCGTGCAAGCCAGACGAGACGGCGAGAGTGGCACACAAATAGGTAAGTACCGATTCCCGCTCTGGCAGCGCTAGCGGTCATTTTCTGCTCAGTCTGCGATGCACGCTCTTAATATGTTGCAGTTTTTAAGGAAGGAGATTTTTCTCTTTAAGGAAAGAAAGACTAAGTCAGGCGAACGGCAGGACGGCTCCTGCACTAAGCCATTTGCGATGCCGTCCATCAATCCTCGGTTAAATCAAATTGGTGCATCCAACGATATTCCTTTGCGTTGGGTGCAGGCGCTTCCTGCAGATACACAGTCCAGTCACAGTAATGCGACCAACGGCTGTATGCGATGTCAGCGTGCATTAACCACTCACAGACAGCAGGTGGCAGCACCGGCAGTGGAAGATACGAAAAGCGTGTCGCGGTGACGCGGAAAAAAGTTAAGTCGTGGTCGTAATGGAGAAACGCAGCGATTTATCTTACGTTCAATAGGGTACGATAATTGGCGTTCGGGCCAAGGGTGGAAGTACACTATTGGCCATTAAAATTGCTACACCAAGAAGAAATAGATGATAAACGGGTATTTATTGGACAAATATATTATCCTAGAACTGACATGTGATTACATTTTCACGCAATTATGGTGCATAGATCCTGAGAAATCAGTACCGAGAACAACCACCTCTGGCCGTAATAGCGGCCTTGATACCCCTGGGCATTGAGTCAAACAGAGCTCGGATGGCGTGTACAGGTACAGTTGTCCATGCAGCTTAAACACGATACCACAGTTCATCAAGAGTAGTGACTGGCGTATTGTGACGAGCCAGTTGCTCGGCCACCATTGACCAGACGTTTTTAGTTGGTGAGAGATCTGGAGAATGTGCTGGCCACGGCAGCAGTCGAACATTTTCTGTATCCAGAATGGCCCGTACAGGACCTACAACATGCGGTCGTGCATTATCCTGCTGAAATGCAGGGTTTCGCAGGGATCGAATCAAGGGTACAGCCACGGGTCGTAGCACATCTGAAATGTAACGTCCACTCTTCAAATTGCCGCCAATGCGAACAAGAGGTGACCGAGACGTGTAACCAACGGCACCTCACGCCATCACGCTTGGTGATGCGCCAGTATGGCGATGACGAATACACGCTTCCAATGTGCGTTCACCGCGATGTCGCCAAACACGGATACCACCATCATGATGCTGTAAACAGAACATGGATTCATCCGAAAAAGTGACGTTTTGCCATTCGTTCACCCAGGTTCGTCGTTGAGTACAGCATCGCAGGCGCTCCTGTCTGTGATGCCGCGTCAAGGGTAACCGCATCCGTGGTCTCGGAGCTGATAGTCCATGCTGCTGCAAACGTCGACAACCTGTTCGTGCAGATGGTAGTTGCCTTGCAAACGTCCCCATCTGTTGACTCAGTGATCGAGACGTGGCTGCACGATCCGTTAAAGCTATGCGGATAACATGCCTGTCATCTCGACTGCTAGTGATACGAGGCCGTTGGGATCCAGCACGGCGTTCCGTATTACCCTCCTGAACCCACCGATTCCATATTCTGCTAGCAGTCAGTGGATTTCGACGAACGTGAGCAGCAATGTCGCGATACGATAAACCGCAATGGCGATAGGCTACAATCCGACCTTTACCAAAGTCGGAAACGTGATGGTACGCATTTCTCCTCCTTACACGAGGCATCACAACCACCTTCACCAGGCAACCCCGGTCAACTGCTGTTTGTGTATGAGAAACCGGTTGGAAACTTCCCTCATGTCAGCACGTTTTAGGTGTCGCCACCAGCGACAACCTTGTGTGAATGCTCTGAAAAGCTAATCATTTGCATATCACATCATCTTCTTCCTGTCGGTTAAATTTCGCGTCTGTAGCACGTCATCTTCGTGGTGTAGCAATTTTAATGGCCAGTAGTGTATTTCCGAAACAGTGATGTTTGGAAATTGTTCGCGTGTCGCTTTGGTTAAACTTTACCGTGATGGCAAAATGGCGCTATCCACAACAGGCGCCGAGACGACGATGGTGCACCACGGGCCATAAACGACAGGGGCGAACGAAGGCTGGGGAGGTGTGTACGGGCGAATAAAGGTGGAACTGTTGAGCAGCAGACCGACCCGCTGAACCAAGACGCTAGCATTAGCGTCTGTTCAAAGACCGTTCAACGAACGCTGACGCTTGTGGGCCTTCGCAGCAGGCACATGGTTCGTTCACCAGTGTTGCCTGTTAATCATTGGCGACGAATGATGTCTACATCTACGTGATTACTCTGCTATTCACAATAAAGTGCCCGGCAGAGGGTTCAATGAACCACCTTCAAGCTGTCTCTCTACCGTTCCACTCTTGAACGGCACGCGGGGAAAACGAACAGTTAAAGTTTTCTGTGCGAGCCCTGATTTCTCTTATTTTATCGTGATGATCATTTCTCCCTATGTACGTGGGTGCCATCAGAATGTTTTCGCAATCGGAGGAGTAAACTGGTGATTGATGTTTCATGTGAAGATCCCGTCGCAACGAAAAACGCCGTTGTTTTAATGATAGCCACTCCAATTCACGTATCATGTCTGTGACACCATATCCCCTATTTCGCGATAATACAAAGCGAGCTTCCCTTTTTTTGTACTTTTTCGATGTCATCAGTCTGTCCCACCTGATGCGGATCCCACACCACACAGCAATACTCCAGAACAGGGCGGACAAGCGTAGTGTAAGCAGTCTCTTTAGTAGATCTGTTGCAGCTTCTAAGTGTTCTGCCAATGAATCGCAGTCTTTGGTTTGGTCTACCCACAATATTATCTATGTGATTGTTCCAATACAGGTTATTTGTAATTATAATACCTAAGTATTTAGCTGAATTTGCAGCCTTCAGATTTGTGTGACTTACCACGTAATCGCCGGCTGGAGTGACCGAGCGGTTCTAGGCGTTACAGTCTGGAACCGCGCGACTGCTACGGTCGCAGGTTCGAATCCTGCCTCGGGCATGGATGTGTGTGATATCCTTAGGTTAGTTAGGTTTAAGTAGTTCTAAGTTCTAGGGGACTGATGAAGTTAAGTCCCATAGTGCTCAGAGCCATTTGAACCATTTTATCGCGTAATCTAATGTAATTGGCACGCCAGTGCCGCAGCCGGACTTCCACTAAGTGGCGACAGGTGGCCCTTTCATACGAATCACGTTTTATGTTCCATCGTACAGATGGCCATTGGCGTCTGCGGGGCGAAACGTCTGAAAGCAAACACGCTGCAACAACCGTTGAAAGGGTTCAGACCGGTGGAGGGAGCGGTATGGTCCGCGCGGAATGTTTTAGTGGTATTTCCTGTGTGACGTCATTCTGGAACGCACAGTGGGTTCAACATAAGCATGCCTCTATCCTTGGGGACCATGTCCACTCGTACATACAATTTGTTTTTCGTCGACGCGATTGCACCTACCAGAAGGACAACGCAACATGTGATACAGGTCGCAGTGTACGTGCGTGATTCGAAGAGCACCAGGATGAGTTTACCGTACTCCCCTGGCCACCAGACTCTCCGGATTTAAACGCAGCTCTAGAAGCATTTGGCACCAGCTCGATGGAACTGTACGCTCCATGGACCGTCAAATAATAGGGCAGCTGACTCCGTATCCCTATCTATATCTTGCAGCACATAGTTGACTTTCTTCCTGCCCGTCTTGCAGCGGTTCGTGGTGCAAAAGGTGGCTATTGAATCTGTTGACAAGGGGTGATGTTAATGTTACTGGACAGTATTTGCTATAATAGTCACACTCCTAGCCGTAAAATCTGGAGCACCATGAAGGCTACGAGCAACAAATGTCAAGAATGATTAGCATATCAGCGGAACCGCTTTCCATGTATAAGAGAAGATTAGATTGCTGGTTTCTCACTCAGAAAAGGCATTTGAATGTTGTTTGTTTGTAGGATCGTATTATGCCTCACCTGAGAAGCAGAAACATCTAACAGCACGTGTCGAGATTTGACAGCGACAGAATCGTGGACTATACAGGCTTGTCCGGACCGCACGACTCTCTTGTGAATCAGGAATCGAAGGGTTCAGGAGGACCATAACGTAATACAGGATCTCAACGACGTACGTGACTAACGCCTGAGAGCACAGCCGTATTATTAGTCCGTTCGTGGATGGTCGCACGGCCATGTCACGTGCATTGGGTCAGACAACAAGCCTAGTGTGCAGACGGAAAGTACGACGACATCTCGGCGACCCACGGACTGTTGGCGCAGCGAACTTCGTTCCTCTTCACCTCCCTTGACGCAACAGAACAGGGAGGCGCACCGGAAATGGTGTAGCCAACGACGACGCTGCTCACTGTACTGCCACCACATCGTCGTCTTAGTGTCTCGGTTCTGCGCGCAGCTTTATAACGGAAGCTTGGAGGAGAACGAATCGTGCCAGACTGCATTCGTCATCGCCCTTCGGGCCTACTGCGTTGCGTGATGGTATGAGTTGCCACTGCGTACACAACACGATCAACTCTAGTTGGCATATCCGGTAATTCGGACCGAAATGCTGCATTTCTGACGTGGTAAGCCCGGAGCTAACCTAACCTAACCTAACCTAACTTAACCTAACTTAACCTAATGCCCTGTCTTCGAAGTCTCCTGACATTAGCTTTCAACAAGGTAACGCAAGACATTTTGCACGTGCTCTGCTTCTGCTGACCTACCTCGGTAAAGGTCCTTGGACTGTTGGTCTGGACAGCACGTTTTCCAGATGTCTGGTCCATTGAAAATCGAGCCAGGTGGTGGCGAAAGCCTGCAACTGAAAGATCGTGGGATCGAATCCCATTCGGATTACGGAATATATCATCTTACCTTTAAATTGGCCTTCACATCTAAGTGATATGGAGCTTCTACAGGAATGGCAGGTAGTTCGGATTCCGTGTTAAACGATAGGACCCTTTTCCCCGTCAGAATTACTGGAGCAGGTTAGGGAGACAGAGGTCGCTGAAGTGACGATAAGTTGAAAGACTGCGACCAGATCTTTCAGCCACAGGCAATTACTATATGTATAGGGAAGTGGGATCACTGCTGTGAGCTGCAGCTTGGACATTAAGCGGTATGAGTGGCGACGAGCGAAAATGTGTACCGGACCGGGATTCGAACGCGGGATCTCCTGCTTACTAGGCAGGTGCAGCAACAACTGCGCCATTCGTTACTCCTTGTTTATCGCAACTGCACGGACTGTCTCGGTACGCCTGCCGGCGAATCCACACTCCCACCAAGCGCCCCCTATACGCTGTCCCTGTTTATTACACTCCTGTTCGCTACTCGTAGATTCGCACAAGAGGTCGGATGTCTTTCGTGCACTCAAGAAAGTGGATCCATTGGCCAGCCAGACTTATCAATTATATTGTAATGGACAGGGACTACGGATGGGTGGAGCTCGGCGGGAGTCTGGATCAGCCGTGAGGCGTACCGAGATAGTCCATGCAGTTGCGATAACGCTGTGTCCCGGATGGCGAACTGGTTACCGCACCTGTCTAGTAAGCAGGAAATCCCGGGTTAGAATCCCGGTCCGGTACCTATTTTCGCTCTTCGCCACTGATTCCGCTTAATGTTCCGCTGCAGCTGACAGCAGTGATCCCCCTTCCATGCGGAATCTGCGTGGTGTACGTTCTTTCGAAGGAACAGACGACTCGCACTCATGTAATGGAATTATTATTATACCCATTGAAAACATCTGGTCACGCCATCACTCGCCAGCCACTACGTGTGGCCAACTGTGGCAACAAGTTGAAACGACATGGAGTGGACTTGACCGTACAATGTCAGAAGTGGCAACTCTTAAGTACTAAATTTCGCACCCTATATGCCCACTGACTACCTACGAATGTAAGCATGTATTAATCCCACTATCCCTGCCGCGGTGGCCGAGCGGTTCTAGGCGCTTCAGTCGGGAACCGCGTGACTGCTACGGTCGCAGGTTCGAATCCTGCCTCGGGCATGGATGTGCGTGATGTTTTTAGGTTAGTTAGGTTTAAGTAGTTCAAAGTTCTAGGGGACCCATGACCTCAGAAGTTAAGTCCCATAGTGTTCAGAGCCATTTGAACCATCATTCCACTATATTATATACGCACAGTAAGTAAAATTTCGGTACATCCTATCCTTCCTGCTGTGCAGTTTGGATGGACAGCAGTGTAGATAAAGAATAAACGCAATATACGTACTAGGGGAAATGTGATGTAACCAATGTGGCGAGAGATCTGAACGGTGTGGTCTGGGGCCGGCACTGGAGATTGTGCATGCTCCAGCCCTGTTTGCGATTGCGGGTGCAGCCCTGCCGTGTTGTGTACGCTGCCTTCTGTCCTTACTCTCAATAACAAGTATTCGTTTCATTCTCCTACTCCTCCTCCTAACACTTCTGTCTACTGTCCTTGGCTGTCATTTCGTCAAGTCCTACAATACTGATATCAGTAGTCACCTACTGCAACATCAGTTCATCGCCAATAAAATTCAAGATTATGGTTCGAGTCTCGGTTTGACACAATCCCTTGTCCTCCCACCTCTCTTCCTTGTCCTCTGATCCTTTCTGCATACAACAATAGTTTTTAATCCCCAAATTACCTTACACAAACTTACGGCTGGTATTCCAATATTACATCTGACGTAAAAATAATTTCTAAGGTGTGTCTACTCACTCGCTATACACGGCCTGACAAAAAAAAAAAAGGTGAAGCACCCGGAAGAGGAAGAAGGCACGAAAAGAAACTTCACTTGGGAGAGTATGTTATGTTTCATAAGTGATTACAAAATAGTCACATTTTCAAACAACTTGGCCGTATGAGCCGATTCATCAGTATGACGTTCCACCCCCTGTATTCATTGACTGATTCGGTTGGGAATGCGTTCTTGATATCCTTGGTACGCACTAGGATGGTACTGACAACCGAGGTACTCCTAAACACGTTTCCTGGTTGTATTGCTGGCCGCAGGAGTATCTCAACATTAGGCAGACAGTTCATAGAGACGTGTGTGATATGCCGACGAGCATTATCCTCTTGAAGAGTGGCAGCGCTATACTGTTGCAAGAGAGGTAACACATTAGGATGCAGGATGTCTGTGACCTACCGTTGTTCTGTCAAAGTTCCTTCGGTCACTACGAGCCGTGAGCTAAAGTCATACCTGATGGTGCATTTGCTTCTCCGAAACATTAGCAGAATGGAACCCCTCCAGGATAGTCACCGTGGGTGGTGCAGAACCACGATTCAACACTGAAGACAGTACGTCATTCATCAGCATCCGTGCTTTCCCGACACGGCACCACTCCAAATACACCCATTTGTGCTGTGATGCTAACGAAAGCCTACGTATCGGGAGGTAGTTTCCTAATCGAACGATAGTTTCCTAATCTTGCTGCTGTTGCTGTCCAGCGAGCTCTGCGGAACAACACAGAATGTTGCAGGGAGTCTGTTTGCTGTTACCGAATGATACCCACAGATGTGAAGGTGGTGTAATGTGCTTCGTGCACAATACGAAGATCCTGTCTTCTGGTGTAACGTGCTTCGTGCACAATACGATGATCCTCTCTTCTCGTAGTCAGACGTGGTCGGCCGATACCTTGACGACAAGTATGCATGCCCTCACGTTCTCATACAGATGAACAGTGGGCCATTTTCACATCCAAATGCTCCAAAAACCTGGATACGGCACTATTTGACCAGCCGGCCAAATTGAGACCCACAGTGAAGTCCCTTTCAAACTCTGCTAGATGCTGATAATGCTGTCTCACAGGAGTACGCAGGATCTCTGTGTCCTTCTCAGTGATCAATCGATGTCTGACGCTCTTCACGCCCACATATACCGTACGAAGGTTGGTAACAACACTAATGCACTGTGGTAGCCATTCTACCTGTCACAGAGAATTGCAACTCCAATCCTTTACATACCCGCCGATGATGTATGTGTATGAAGTTACGTTCACATCTGACCGTGTCTTCTTGGTTCTTCACTTTTTTTTCTTTAATCAGTGGATTTGATTACATAAAGAATGTGGATGACTTATGGATTCAGCACTGCCGAGGAAGGTAAAGATTCACCCATCGCGCTCGGTGATGCTGAGTGCTGTTTGCCCTGCCATAGTGCTGTGTAAGCAGATTCTGCTCGTACGGCGCCAAGCGGGTACAGAAGCACACTACCGAAATCCTATCGGAGGGTTATGAGAGGCAGTCAACACGAAGTGTCGCGGAACCCGTTCGAAGGGGCGTTTTAGCTCCACATCGCCTCAGGTCAATCTGCACAGGGCAGTCACATATGCTGCTTCCTTGTGCTATCAAATTATACCTTACCCCCGTACTTTTTATTATTTTACAAACCTTCCTTACTGGCATAATAACAGGAACAATAATAGAAAGTTACTGTCTATCATATATTTTATTGTTAACATTTCTTGGTGGTATATTAGTTTTATTTACTTAAATTACAAGAACTGGATCAAATCAAATATTTCAACCGAAATCGTTTCCTGACTTCTTCCTCTTTTATCGGATGAAGGAAGAAATGCGTGGCAGTCATTTCCAGAATGACGATGAGTTTATTTTCGAGGTGGAACGCTTATTCTGTACGCAAAATGTAAAATTCTACAACGAAGGGTCCTGCTCCTCCATCAGTAGGAAAAAGATGTGTCACATGGAAGCGTGGATATGTAGAGTACTAATACCAAGGTTTATGGTCGCGTCTCGGTTTTTCTCGGCGTGGTAATGCATGCAGACTGTACCTACAGATTTCGACACGAGACTCTACCATTGCTCCTCTTATTCCATGTCACTATGTCTGCCGCCGTTAATGGCAGAGCTATACAGCACGAGTCATCTGCCCCTACCTCTGGTCTTATGCAGCCTGCAACGATTTCTAATAGCACGCACCGGATCTTCGTATTCTCTCGCTCGCTACATACAAGGACTCTATTACATTTCTATTAATAACATAAAAAATGAACTAGACTTACTTGGTAGAAAAGCAAATGTAGTTATATTTTCTACTGGGCTAAGTTTTCGCTAGAGGTCACGTTTTTTCTAGTTATTCGAGAAAAACGCGTTTGAAGGTCGCTTGCGCGTGGTACAGGGTGACACACGGGAGACGGATGGTTTTTAAGGAAATAAAACTCAGCCAACTTTAAAATGAATTCATGTTTATTTACAGAAAATGAAAGCTCATTATTTGCGATTTTAGTTAACAAAGTTATTTGTGAAAAATAATGTCGTCAAGGTGATGTCCATCATTTAGAATGCAGGGCTGTGGTCTCTTCTCAAACTCCTCCATCACACGGACTAAAATCTCTGCAGGGGTGGCAGTAATTTCTTGAATGATTGTATTCTTCAACTCGTCCAAATTTCGTGGTTTGTGGTTATAGCTACAGTTCTTAAGGTACCCCCACAGAAAGAAAGTCACATACTGACAAGTCGGGAGACCTGGGAGGCCAAGGAACATTGCCAAAACGTGAGACAATCCGGCCAGGAAATACGCGTCTAAGAACTGTCATTGAAGTGTTTGCTGTGTGCGATGTTGCCCCATCCTGCTGGAACCAAACGCGTTTTAAAGGGATTCGTCGTCTTCTTAGTTCTGCTTTCAAGAATGTTTCAAGCATACGAATATAACGAACCGAATAAACAGTAACCGTGGCCCCGCTCTCTTC
Organism: Schistocerca americana; assembly: GCF_021461395.2. Taxonomy (NCBI): domain Eukaryota; kingdom Metazoa; phylum Arthropoda; class Insecta; order Orthoptera; family Acrididae; genus Schistocerca; species Schistocerca americana. The sequence continues at coordinate 185,788,115 of NC_060119.1, read as the reverse complement.
AAAAAAAGATATTGCCTAATAATGCCAACAGAGCCAAGAGCTCACCAGACTGTCACTTTTTCTGAGTGTACAGGACGCTGGTGGATAAGGTGTGGATGTTCTAGAGCCCCGTAACATAGGTTTTGCTTATTCACTGCCCCGTCTAAATGAAAATGAAGTTTATCGCTCATCAATAAAATTTCATTTTCATTCGATCCCAAAATCAGTTGCATTCTGTAAGCGAAGTCTTCTCGTACAGCAAAATCAGTTTTCTTAAGTTGTTGGACAATGAGCATTTTGTAGGGATGGAATTTTAATTCTTTATGCAAAATTCGTCTCACCCATTCAAGATTGATTCGTAACTCACTAATATGACGTCTAGCTGACCGTCCTGGACTTCTGACTGCCGCTTCCCTTACCCTTTCAACATTTTCAGGTGTCGCTACTCTGCGTCTCGGGCCAGGATGCTCCTTATCCTGTATGTTTCCAGTTGATCTGAAGTTTTCCACCCATCTGAGGATTGTGTTACGGCTCGGAACAGCTCCATGTCGACCGACATTAAACCGCGCATGCAACAATCGCTGCATAGTAATAATAGAGTCACCACTTTTCACGAAACTGTCATAGACAGACACTCGACGTTGCAAGTCCCACTGCTCCATAGTGACTGAGTAAATGAAATGGCGTCTTGTGTGGATCAGAACTATCGCCACCACGACCACCTCCCACCACCGCGCCCTCAGTACTACGCAGTTCAAAACCGTCCGTCTCCCGTGTGTCACCGTGTATTTGAAGGCTTTGCTGGTTGCATAAAACCCAGCGGTAGGGGCAACTGAATCACTTTGCACAGCTACATCTAAATCTACATCTACATACATACTCCGCAATCCACCACACGGTGCGTGGCGGAGGGTACCTCGTATCACAACTAGCATCTTCTAGAACTCTGTTCCACTCCCAAACAGAACGAGGGAAAAATGACTGCCTATATGCCTCCGTACGAGCCCTAATCTCTCTTATCTTATCTTTGTGGTCTTTCCGCGAAATGTAAGTTACCAAATGCTGGTTCTCTAAATTTCCTCAGTAGCGATTCACGAAAAGAACGCCTCCTTTCCTCTAGAGACTCGCACCCGAGTTCCTGAAGCATTTCCGTAACACTCGCGTGATGATCAAATCTACCAGTAACAAGTCTAGCAGCCCGCCTCTGAATTGCTTCTATGTCCTCCCTCAATCCGACCTGATAGGGATCCCAAACGCTCGAGCAGTACTCAAGAATAGGTCGTATTAGTGTTTTATAAGCGGTCTCCTTTATAGATGAACCACATCTTCCCAAAATTCTACCAATGAACCGAAGACGACTATCCGCCTTACCCACAACTGCCATTACATGTTTATCCCACTTCATATCGCTCTGCAATGTTAAAAACGCCCAAATATTTAATCGACGTGACTGTTCAAGCGCTACACTACTAATGGAGTATTCAGACATTACAGGATTCTTTTTCCTATTCATCTGCATTAATTTACATTTATCTATATTTAGAGTTAGCTGCGATTCTTTACACCAATCACAAATCCTGTCCAAGTCATCTTGTATCCTCCTACAGTCACTCAACGACGATACCTTCCCGTACACCACAGCATCATCAGCAAACAGCCGCACATTGCTATCCACCCTATCCAAAAGATCATTTATGTAGATAGAAAACAACAGCGGACCTACCACACTTCCCTGGGGCACTCCAGATGATACCCTCACCTACGATGAACACTCACCATCAAGGACAACTTACTGGGTTCTATTACTTAAGAAGTTTAACTGTCCTCGCTGAACAGCCAGCTGAAGCAGCAATACAAGGGCTTATACAAGTGATCCAGTCAGGTCGCCTTGGCTCTCACCCGACTTCTGCCCCGTCACTATAGCAATACCGCCGGTCCTGTGAGTCCGTGCCTCTGCCGGTTTCGTGCGCAGCGCCGCAGAGCTGGGGCGGGCAATCTCGGAGCCCTCTTGCACGGTCCCCGGCCTGGATTCATGGGGGGCGAGCGCCGCCCCCGAGTCCCAGGGCGGGTGTTACGTGGCGCACCGCTTTTACTGCCTGCTGCGTGCGTGACGAATCCCGAGCCCCCGGAATCCCGTATGGCCGTCTCGCGTGTCTACGGCCTCCTGTCTCGCCGTCCAATTGCTCCTCGGGATTGTCCAGAAAGTTTTTGTCCGAGGAAAATATCCTGATAGTAATCTCTACGTAGAGTACAATTCCCGTAATCGACTGATAAATTCCCGATATATAACATCTCTCTTGTGTTCTTCCGAGACAAGGTACAGGGTGGTATTATATTTCCTTAACTCAGGGTTTCTCCGTACGGGTGAGGACCCAAAAGTACACTACTGGCCATTAAAATTGCTACACCACGAAGAGCACGTGCTACGGACGCGAAATTTAACCGACAGGAAGAAGATGCTGTGATATGCAAATGATTAGCTTTTCAGAGCATTCGCATAAAGTTGGCGCCGGTGGCGACACCCACATGGTGCTGACATGAGGAAAGTTTCCAACCGATTTCTCATACACAAACAACAGTTGACGGGCGTTGCCTGTTGAAACGTTGTTGTGATGCCTCGTGTAAGGAGGAGAAATGCGTACCTTCCCCACGTGACCGGTGTATATGTTTCGTGTCTTCGTTTACAGCTCTCACGTCAAATGAAATCAAAACAGATTTCTGTGGCCGGGAGCCATCAAGTGAATTAATATACATTCTCATAACCATGAAAGATCAAAATAAGTTCGTAGTTTCAATTTTCTGATATATTATTTCCACGTTATTAGCAATCAACCATTAGTGTCTTAATGAAGCTATTTCTGTCTGTTTTATAGAGAAATTTGCTTCTTTTTTCCCGCTGAGGCAGTTAGTTTATTTGAAGCGAAGTGTTTCATTCCGCACTATTGGCTACTTTCAACCTCGTTCAATTTAAAGTGCAAATTTTCATTTTCTTTGACTAATGACATTATACCATAATGAAGTACCAAACATGAGAATACAGTACTGGACCTCCAAGAAAATTGGTATTACGAAAACCACTTGAAAAGCTGAATATCAGGTACTTCAGAGTGCATCTGGACATAGAAATGTGCAATTAGAGCGGAATGAAGCAGTTATGTATGGTTTATGAAATTCCGATGCTGCTGGAGTAGTCTCTGATGTCCTGTTCCTTTTATGACACTGTAAGATCTCTTAATGCTATATACGTACGAACATACGTAAATATTGACTTGAAGCTGACTAAGTAGGCAAATTTGGTCAGTAGTTTTGAACTAAATATTTTGTTTCAAGTAGAATGACAGCTGTAGCAGAATTTTAAAAATCTGCCATCTGTGAAACAGTGTTTTTCGATCACAAGGCACTTGTCTAGTACTTCCTCTAGGCCTGAAGTTATTTCTTAATTTGTGTTTACATCTTAAATTTATAAAATGCCATTCTATACTAAATTTTAGACTGGCCGCATACCGTGTTTTATCGTTTCAACTCCCCACATGGCTTCATATTTCTTCTTAGAGTAGAATATAAACTGTCAGTTGTACAGTTTCTTTGCCTCACAGAAACCATGTTAATTTTTTCACATTTTGAAATAGTCATGAAATTTATTGTCCTTTATTTCGGTGTAAGCTACACAAGAAACTGTCTCTCTCTCTCTCTCTCTCTCTCTCCTTTTTTTCCCCCAAGAGATTTGTATTCCATCCCACTAGCTTTTTACACTGCTGTTTAGTTGCAAACCTGTTGGAAATGATACATAACAATATTTCAGAGGACGAATTAAAAAAAAAAAAAAAAAACTCTGTCGAAGTCACCCCTTAGCAAAATTCTATGGTACTTCGAGCTGTGGAAGCTAATTTTGAAATGATATTTTGCCAAGAACTGCTTCCTTATTTGCATCCTTTATCTGTGTGGGATATGATAAAACAATTGCTCAAAGTACAACTCTGTATGTCCTCTCAACAACATGCCGCAGGGCTGCACATGGTCACGTGATGCCCCACCACGCACGAAATTCCACCAGAAATACGACGAGAAGCGTATGAGCAGAGCAAACACCAAGCACGGGCTGCCTACGCCATCGTAGCTGCGTATGCTCAGTACAGCCTGTTGTCTGGCGCTTTCTGGTAACTGCTCAAACGAACCTTATAGTGACAATGCCCATACTGGAATCGACCATCTCCCCGACTGAGTCTATTACTATTGCAGAAGAAAGAAAAGAGAACAGAAGACTGTGTGCGGTGAGGCAGGTAAACCTCTGCACTTTTTTCGTGGCTCCGAGGTGGCCTCTTATCTCTGTGACGCTAATCTGAAGAGCTGATGAGCCAATTTGGCTGCCACCTGGCGGGTGTTAGGGGGACAAGAGAAGTAAGCGACTCCGTCCGGATTGGACGCGAAATCGTCAGTCACTGGAGGTGGCTGGGTGGAGGCGTCCCACGCGAAAGAAAACGCTCCACTGCACGTTGGAAGGATACCAGCCAGTGCAGGGGCGTAATGGCCGCTCCGTTAGCCTGGCTCTCCCTTAACGGCTCGTAATGAGGGCTGCTTTTACGTCTGTCCCATTCTGTCGTCTCGCTCTTCTGTCTCCTGGGACGAACCATCATTCAGCCGCAGGGGCCAGCAAATGCCGCCAATCACGCGAACGCCTGTCATTTTCTACGTTAACTTTTTCCCTCGAATGGAATGACTCGCAGGTTATTTAGATCACGTATAACAGCAGAGCAAATGTGGACTTTTTTTGTCATTGCACATTTTGTAACGATAAAGGTCACACGCTACCGGAAGAAAAAAAATGCGACACCCTCAAGGAGAGGGTAATTTTATTGAGAAGGTCGTTCGTCATTGTAGGAGTAGATGATGAAAAATTCAGGCCAGATGAGAACCATACACAGTAAAGGCTGGCCAAACAGTAGCATCATAATACAATTTACCCTCTTCTGTAGACAACGTAAGCATGTATTCTCGCATGCGAACGGTCATCAAGGCGCCGATGGCATCCTGCCATAGACTGAACCAGTCATCTTGCACCTCTTGCTGCAATTCAGCAATGGTTCTTGCAGGTCGTGGAGAACGAGGAAGTTATCGCTTCATCATCTCCCACACATATCCAGTAACGTTCAGCAAGCAGAACTAGTACTTTTTGCAGACGACACGTGTGTTATAATAAATCTCATTCCAGAAAAAGCAGGTGAAGGTATTGTTAAGGGTGTCTTTGAAAGTTCTCAGAAAATGGACTCTTCCTTAATTTTGAAAAAACTAACTATATCCAGTTCTGTACACCGAATAGAGTCATACCGACAATTGATGTAGCATATCAAGAGGCTCCTGGAATAGTTTTCTGGAGTAACTCACCACTTAGACATAAAGTATTGATTGCACAAAAGAGAGCAGTGAGAATAATTGAGCAAATGTGTGTGAAATCTTATGGGACTTAACTGCTAAGGTCATCAGTCACACATGCCCGAGGGAGGACTCGAACCTCCGCCGGGACCAGGCGCGCTGTCCAGGACTGCAGCGTCTAAGACCGCTCGGCTAATCCCGCGCGGCTGAGAATAACTAGTGGTGTTCTCCCAAGGACGTCATGTAGGCACCTATTCAAGGAGTTAGGTATTTTAACTGCACCATCAGAGCATATATTTTCGCTAATGAAATTCGTTCTAGATAATGCATCTCAATCCGCGAAGAACAGTGATGTTCATACGTACAACACTAGACGATAAAAGATCTTCCCTATCCGTTATTGAAGCCGTCAGTTGCTGAAATAGGAGTACATTATTCAGCAACGGAAAACTTCGATCATTTGCCCAACAACATAAAGTGTCTGGTAGGTAGCAGATCAAGTTTTAAATCTAGCTTACGAGTTTCTGTTTCAGAACTTAACAAAAAAAAGTACCTCTAAATGTAGTTGCTTGTGTAGAACTAAAAATTTCAGTATTATTAATATTAGCACTATTCATGTGTGTGTGTTTGACGACGCGACGGCTGTGGAGACGTTCAACTGTCTGGTAACTGGTCGCCTAGATGATCCAAGGGGCTACCAAGTTTCTCCTTAACGACCGTTTAGCAAAAGTTGCTACGTATGAAATGTTCAAATGTGTGTGAATTCCTAAGGGACCAAACTGCTGAGGTCATCTGTCCCTAGGCTTACACGCTGCTTTAAGTTATGCTAAGGACAACACATACACCCATGCCCGAGGGGAGGACTCGAACCTCCGGCGGGATGGGCCGCGCTGTCCGTTACATCGAGCCTCAGACCACGCGGCGCTGTGTATAGACTTCGGCAGCAGGCACTTGGTTCATACAACCGTTGGTATCGGCGACGAAGGCTGTAATTTTCTGGCCAGTACTGCTCCTGGACATCCACTGAGTGCCGACAGGTGGCCTTTTCAGATGAATGACATTTTATGCTTCATCGGACTGAGCCGTTGGCGTCTGCGGTGGGAAACGACTGTTAGCAAACACCCTGCAACATTCGGCGAAAGGGTCAAGCCCGGAGGAGTGAGCGTGGTGGTCTGGGGAATGTTTTCGCCCATTCGTTGGGTGATCTCGTCATTTTGGAAGGCACAGTGCATCAACGCAAGTATACATAAATCAAAATGGTTCAAATGCCTCTCAGCACTGTGGGACTTAGCATCTGAGGTCCCCTAGATTTAGAAACTACTTAAACCTAACTAACCTAAGCACACACAGTCATTTCCGAGGCAGGATTCGAACCTGCGACCGTAGCAGCAGCGCTGTTCCGGACTGAAGCTCCTAGAACCGCTCGGTCACAGCGGTCGACATGCATCTATCCTTGTGGAGCAAGTGCATTCTGTTTTTTTTTTTCACGGCACTATGGCATCTACCAGCAGGACAATGCACTGTACGTACGTGGTTACAAGAGTACCAGCATGAATTTACCGCATTTCCGTGGCCACCAAGCTCCCGGGATTTAAACCCAATCGAGAATTTGTAGCACCATCTCGATCGGGTCGTCCGCTACATGGTTCTTCACCAAAGGAATCTAGGGAAGCTGGTCGCGGCACTGCAGTCTAAGGCCTTCACATTCCTGTCCGTAACATTAATGTGACTGGACAGTGTAAGACTTGCTGGAAGTATTCTGGCCCATACGACCCAGTATGCTGTAACGGTCTGTGAAAGTTCTGTAAGGTAACGTGGGGTATCCCCGGAGGAAGCGTAAAATAATCTCTGTGTTTTCAATGTACAGAAACGTGTAGGATCAGACACACTTTCAGATTGTTCGCTGACTAATGCTATTGTCTACAGAAAACTCTCGCCGTTGGACGAAATGCAGCTAGGTTCGGACGTAATTTCCACGTTTTATGCGTAGCAGCCCTCTTTAAATGTAAATAATTTGTAGATAATGCTAGTAATGAAGAGAGAGAAACCTATAGCAGTTGCGTTCACGTGAGTGATTTCGGGGCGCAATGGTTTCATTAAAGCAAGTCTGCAGACTTCCACACGCCTTACTGCCCTAGGAAGCTCCACAGCCGGCCGCGGTGGTCTCGCGGTTCTAGGCGCGCAGTCCGGAACCGTGCGACTGCTACGGTCGCAGGTTCGAATCCTGCCTCGGGCATGGACGTGTGTGATGTCCTTAGGTTAGTTAGGTTTAAGTAGTTCTAAGTTCTAGGGGTCTGATGACCACAGCAGTTGAGTCCCATAGTGCTCAGAGCCATTTGAACCTTTTTTTTTTTTAAAAAAAAGCTCCACAAATAACTGTTTCTCCAGAGTAAAAAGTCACTTCCAACTAAACAGATGACAGTCGATCAGACATGCTGGCTCTCCGAAATTAAGTGAAACATTTGCAGCTTAATTTCATCATCTTCTTCTTCTTCTTCTTCTTCTTCCCCTCCTCCTCCTCCTCCTCCTCCTCCTCCTCTTTCGGCATTGGGCAAATTGTGACCTGTTGTGCTTCCCATCTTTTCTCAGTCTTTTACGATTTCTCTTCGCTTTTGGTTCAGATATCTTTATCTCTGTGTCCATTCTTTCTAGACGTTCGTCCTTTTTCGTTTGGTTCTCATGTAGCCTTTCTTTCGCATTCCAGATATCAGGTCCTTTCCAATATCTTCATTTCGTACTTTATCTGTTCTTTTGCATTCGTTCACCGATTTAGCCAATCTGATTTCTCTCTTTTTTTTTGTCTTTTTAGTATATCATCGATTCACTTCCATATAACAGTGTTGGCAGTGAAACGGTTGTATAGAATGTCAGTTGTCTTTCTTACCAGGTTTTATTGTTGAAATTCTATCAGTTATCCAAAAAATACTTCCAAATTTATCCAACTTAATCTGCATATTTTCTTCATATGCATACGATATTTGACATCCAAGATAGTTAAAAATATTTAATCTGTTCAGTTGTTCTCTCATTACCTTCTGTCTTAGCTCTCACTGAATATTTTCCAGAAAATGTCATTCACTTAGGTATGCCAGACGATACTTTCATATTACATTTTGTACATATTTTATTTATTTCATAAATTCCTGTTTTTTAAATCACGTTTTGTTTAAAGAAACAGTGTAAGATTAGGAGTGATTTTAGCTCGTAAAGGAACTCTCACAAGTTTAGTAATATTGCAAAACCGTCACTATATTGACCACCTGAGGGAGCGTACTAACATATTGTCAATACTGGATATATTTACGAGCAGTTTTTATGGTCCTCAAACTATTCTCAGTGTTGTCAATAGAACTGAACGTGTTAGGTCAAGTATTGACGGCTTTGACAGTATTCTCCATTCAGATGTGACAGAGGTTCATGAGACAGCCACACGCTGTCAGTGAGCACTGCTTATGTTTTCAATTGGCCGTTGTGTGTATCGTATCTCAGATTGAATTTTAAGTACTCTTTCAGCACAAAACAACTTCAATACACCTATGCAAGGGTAATCATTGTATATACCACTTTATGATGGTTAACGAAGGACGCTTATGGCCCTGCTTACTTTATTAATTTCAAAATATAGCATAGCTAGGTAAATTACATAGCCGTTCCACTTCGAAAAACCATTAGTAAGATGTCTGCGAAATTCATGTAAATTCATGAAAATTATCAAAGAGCGTAGAAAAGTGTTCTACGTTAATTGCTTGAACATATCCTTGCCAGGTATCTATAACTGCTTCACAGGTTTTCAAAGGATTTTACTAATTGTGTTTGCTGGAGCATTAGAACGACCTGCCTGTCGCCAGAAATCTCAAAGTTACTCTTAATCTGTAGACTACGACGACTGCTTCTCTCATTATTGTATTTCGGTCCTCTTATTTTACCTTGTATCAACGTGAATAACTTGTAGGATGAAGGGCTTTTCCGAAAATAATTTATAGTATCGTTCGGGTCCGTGGTTCTGATTTCAGTCAATAAATTAACATGCGACCAGTCGCTCCTTTGTTTTCTACCATTTTCGGACCAATTTTCTCCTCCTGGTTCTCTTCTATTGCTTGCAAGTTCTATGTAATAGAATTGCAGCGCATGCTTTCATTTGGGTTTTCGACAAATTAACTTCGTATAACTGCATTATCAACTGATAATCTTTGTCGGTATTACTGATAGTTCCTTCATTTGTGTGACCATATTATCCGTAGTTGCTTTACAATTCTGGCGGTATCTTCGTTCTGTCGTTGCAACCACCAAAAATGCTTGTCTTTTTTCACCAGGCGAGTTTCGCTTTGTTGAGGTAAAGCATCATCAGTGATTGTGATTCCCGCTTGATTTCTCGCCTACATTGAGAAATGCGTCTGCCAGCATATAGTTGGAGGTTTTTCTTCTGTAGACACTGATAGTTGCCTAATTTTTAGTTGCTCTGCAGAAGTATGCATTTTTTATGTTTTGCACGCACACTTTTTCACACATCACATCACACCACACCAAGAACAGTAGTGAAGGCGAGAAATCAAACAGAAATCACCGCCACTTACGATGCTTTACGTCAATAAAGCGAAACGCGCCTGGTGAAAAAAATACGCATTTTTTGTAGTTGCAACGACAGAAAGAAAATATTCTCAACAATTATTGGTAGCGTGTGAGGTCGCTTCAGTATATTGAAAGTTTGACAGAATAGTGTTATCAATAAATGTTGAACGTGGGCGGATCCGTTAACAACTCATTTCCTAGCTGTCCAGTCCCATTGGCCTTTGTCTACGGCAGGGTTGAGTTTTCTCTGAGGCTTGAGGGGGAGGGGGAGAAGGAGGCTTGCTCCAGCGTGGAACAGAGGCCGGGTTTTCCACAAATCCGCCTGAATGGGTGGGCTGAGGCAGAGACAAAGGCTGGAGCCTACTAAGCGGGCTTATCTGGAAGCATTTTCCCCGTGACAGGTCGCGGTTCCAACATCCGTTGCAGAAAAGGTTCTGAAAGTCCTGCTAGGAGGCAGTAGCTTACACACGGGGTGTTAGCGCGAACGGGGGATGACCAATGAAAGTGCCTGCACGCGGCTGCTGATTCTGGTTGGCTGAGAGGCACATATGTTGAAGAATTTTGCTGGGAGGCTGGAAGCTCGCGAAGTCGAGTAGTCGGTCGGTGTGAGGTACAGAAATCGTGTGCAATGTTGGGCAGAGTTGGTTTTCTCCGTTGTGTATTCCTGAAGTCGCGAGTAGGTGATCCTTCGTAATCGAGCAAGTTAACTGGGTGTAGTACGGAAGACCGCGAGAATCCGAAGTGATTTCGCGGGAGTGGTATTTTGCTCAGGCCTTCGTCTTTCTCGGCGTGTTTTTGCGTAGTAATGGTCGTGGATATGTTTGGTAAAACAGACATCAGAGCGTAATCGTGGCGCCCGTAGCTCGCTGGGGGGTTGAGTTTTAATGAATTAGACGGACTTGGCTTGGGTTAATTCGTATCAGTAAATTCAAGCTTGCTTTTTTTTGTGAGTCTTTCCCAATAGACTTTGATTCCGTTTTGGTGTTGCGATCGTCGGCGGAAGTTACGTTAGTAAATAGCTGGAGGCGGTGCGTTGAATTGTTAGCAGTGATCGCATTCCAGTCCCCTTGGTCTGGTGTCGGAATCTCACCTGGAACTAGTGGGATAGCTTCAGGGCTTTTAATTATTGACTTTCCAGTTGGAAAGGTGACCCATGTCTCACGGTTTAAAGCTTGGCTGGCGATCCTTATTGATACGTATTTGGTAGTGTATATCGCAGACTCCGGGTCCTCCAATAAGCGTTTCCAATTATATCCACGGGCAGGTGGTGGCGTAATTTGTCTTGCGTGCAGCGCATCGCTAAGGGTTCGTGGATTCAGATCGCGACCGCGTGTGTGATTTCGAGGGACGCAACGGAGGCTCCGAAGAAAGGACGAAAGGAACGTTTCACCTGGTAGTTTTTCCAGGATTCACCGCGTGGGATTGAACGTCGCATTACCACTGCCTGGAAGCATCGATTCTCGACTGCTTGAGGAAGAAACCGCAGTAAGTTATATGCTACGGCTTAGCACGATCCAATTTGAGAAGTGTGGGCGAGAGTGATCGGTTTTGTGCTGTCTCAACTGTCTTTCACCGTAGTACTGCGTACTGCTGAAATTTGCGTCGATGATTCACTGTTTAGAGCGGTAATTTTGAATGAGTAGCTTGTACATTTTAAGTGCTTTAATTTTTGTCTGCTTTTGCCGAGTTCGAATCCGTGGAATGCCGGAAAGCCAACTAAACGTCCAGAAAAAGGAATTTGAAGGAACCAGGAATACAGAAAGAAATTTTGATGCCATTTTGGTTTGTAAAGTCTCTTGTACTGAAGCTGATTCCAAGCGATGGACTCAACGACATGATTAACGTCTTACACAGTGTATAATGGAAAAGTTTAGTAGCGCTAAGTCTGATTCCGGATGATGAGGTGCATGTATCAACCAACCTCTGCAGGGGGGAGCGAGAATTTAAAAGAACGTTTCAAGATGGAAAGACTTGCATAGCAGAATTTGTGATTATGAGGCAGGAGTTGATAAAACTATTAGACTTGAAAAGTAATTCCTCCGAATCTTTTATGTGATAACTCTTAAAGCTTCTTAAATACAGCACCTGGCGCGTGCTATTAGAAAGCGTTACAGGCTGCATAAAACCAGAGGTACGGCCAGGTGAATCATGCTGTATAGCTGTCATTAAATACAGCTATTAATTCTAGCGCATAAACATGACGGTGTGAACGTAACTATGTCGGTGCTTGAGAAATATCGTGCTGTAATTGTGTTTCGACTTCGAAGAGTTGGTCCACACGTGGAGCATCCGCTCTTTCAGCATGAAAATGCCAGACCACACACGAACGCTGCAAATTTGCAACAATACCGCGCCTTAGGTTCATTGTCACCTGTCATTCTCCATACAGTTCCGACTTGGCCCCATCTGCTTCCAAAACTACAAGAACACTTTCGACGCGGTGTAGCCGCGTAGTCTAGGGTACCTTTTCGCGGTCGGCGCGACTCCCCCCGTCAGAGATTCGAGTCCTCCCTCGGGCGTGGATGTGTGTGTTGTCCTTAGCCTAACTTAGTTTGTTACATTAGGTAGTGCGTAAGCTTAGGGACCGATGACCTCAGGAGTTAGGTCCCATAAGACCTTACTACAAAGTCGAATATTTACAGTGACGGTTTCAACAAATTGGTCTGTCGTAGGGAGAAATGTGTCCGTTGCCAGATTGGCTGTGTTGAGAAATAAACATGTAGAAATCAAGAACAAAGATGTAGAATACAGGACGGCCGGTGTGGCCGAGCGGTTCTAGGCGCTTCAGTCTGGAACCGCGTGACTGCTACGTTCGCAGGTTCGAATCCTGCCCCGAGCATGGACGTGTGTGATGTCCTTAGGTTAGTTAGGTTTAAGTAGTTCTAAGTTCTAGGGGACTGATGACCTCAGATGTTAAGTCCCATAGTGCTCAGAGCCATTTGAACCATTTGTAGCCCGCATCTCGTGGTCGTGCGGCAGCGTTCTCGCTTCCCACGCCCGGGTTCCCGGGTTCGATTCCCGGCGGGGTCAGGGATTTTCTCTGCCTCGTGATGGCTGGGTGTTGTGTGCTGTCCTTAGGTTAGTTAGGTTTAAGTAGTTCTAAGTTCTAGGGGACTGATGACCATAGATGTTAAGTCCCATAGTGCTCAGAGCCATTTGAACTATTTTGAACCATTTGTAGAATACAGTATCTATACGTAAATGGCTTTAGGAATTTCCACCTTTTAGCACGCCCTCGTCTTACAGAGGTAATGTGTTTACTGGAATCGTGTGGTAAAGGCCCATCATCTCCCATGAATTTCCAGAAAGCTCAGATGGTGAGGTCCCACACAACAGCCTTTCGACAAGGGAGAAGAATCAAACGAATCTAAAGAGATGGAATCTGTTTCTGAAACTGTTGCAGCACAGTCAGCGATTTCTGTAGTTCTGGCTTTGCTTGATAATAAGGATGTGTGAGAAATGAAGTTAACAATCACTTTTAACATCATTAGCGGAGAAAAAGTCTATCGTTGAGAAAGTAATCAACATTTGTTGAATGGACGAAAAATATTATCCATGCAGGACCTGAATATAATCTTGCCTCTAGCGTCCAAGTATGTACTGTGGAAAGCGTGAGATGACAAGAGATTAACCAGAATCAGAGGGTGAGAGATATGTGGTGAAACAGCTGTCTCTCAATTTTCAAACGTGGGAAACGTTTGTGAGGAACTTTCACCATGTAAACTATACAGAAAGAGGAAACGCAGGAATTCGACGGAATGGGATGGAAAATTTTTCGGGAGTGGTGTGGAAAGGGGGGGCAAAATAAATATTTTAAATGGGCATAGTTCTCAGCATTGCGGGATTAATGAGGGCAGTGACAGACAGTACGAATTGCTCAATTTCTGTGGCGGATACGACTTAGGTAACATTGTTGTGTCAAATATTGACCACACGCAAGATACAAAAGAGCGAAAACATACACACAAAACGAAATGGCACATACTCACCTACAATAACAAAATTGTTCACAGTATAGGGAACTTATTAAAGAAACAGGGACTCCAAATAGGACACAGGGTAGAGAACACTACACACAAAAAGATCAGAATGCAAGAAACACCCACGGATAACTTTAATAGGTCAGGAATATATGAACTCACATGCAACACTTGCCAGTCAGTATACATAGGACATATATGCAGGAACTTCAAAACCAGATATTCAAAGCATCTCAGATCTTTAAAAGGCAGAATCTCCCGTAACACATTTGCTGACCACCTAATAGCCCACAACCACCACCCAACTACAATACAGACTAAGAATACTAAAAGCCAGCCACAGCCCATACAGCAAACTGACCATTGAGGAAAATTTCCACATGCAGAAGGGAACAGCAGAAGGAAGACACGTCATAAATGAATACACTACACTCTGCAAGGGCCCACTATTTGACACATTAAAGGAAGTTTACAAAAAGAAAAAAGAAAACACAAACATCTAAAATGCACACACACACACACACACACACACACACACACACACACACACACACACACACACACGCAAAGATAAAATGTAAACAAAATTAAAATTTGGCGTCAAACTCACTGGTGAACAAATGAACCACTGACTGGGCTGGGACACACAACAATCACAATTACAGTGTGCTTTGGTGACGTGCAAAGTACTTTTTCGACCATAATTGTAAACATATGTATTATATTTACATGTGCTTCACAACACCTCATCAGGATGCTGAGAAAAACCGGCTTGCCACACAAAAACGTAAGTAAAAACGAATATAGGGGCGAAATATCGCGACAAACTAAATTACGTTTAAAACTTAGTGATGGATTAACTCTCATTTCTCATACACATCGTTCGGTTGCAGATGACGCGCTACCTGTGATAAATAATACACAAGTTAGTCCTGAAAACCCATGCAAACCGAGTGTAAAGATATTAACTAAAAGAAACAAATTGTTGTTTGACTTAAATATTCCCGTAATTTTGTAATCATTTAGTAAAAATGTTCACATTACAAATCAAACAAAACAGAAACCCACTGATGATGGCACAGAGGTGCTGAAACACGTTTGGGAAGTTGGAAAAAACGGTGTTTTGCGTAACTGGCGGACCTTACATCAACAAGTATAAAAAAGAGTTGCTGAGCCAACTTAAAATTAAATCTCTGGATCAAAGACGCTGATCTCCTTGCCAAACCGTGTTCGCTAATTTTAGGGAATTAGTTCGTGCTTCAGTTCTGATACGATAGTCACATATTTCACGTGGGAACCATGAGAATAATATGTGGCGTTATAGAAGGCATAAACAGGCATATAGATTATCACTTTTCGCTCGCTCAGACTGCAAATGTATTAGGACAGAAATTCGCCAAAATTGATTCTAAGCACGCTCTGCCACACACTACACGGTGGCTTGTGAAGTATGTAGCTGTAGTTCACGCGATGGGGCTGAGAGCGGCTGTGTATTCCTTCTGAAGGACAACATGTTGGATTTGAGGAAACTCAATAGGGACGACTTTCATGAAACTTGGCGTGTGTGTAAAGGGGGCAAAATAATGCAACACCAGTACGCATTCGTTTGTGCCCAAAAACATAACATTTTTGTTTTATATTTCACAATATTTATTTGGTTTTCTAGTTTAGCGATTCACATACGTATGTTTTGTTAGTTGAAAAAATAAGTAAATTTGTTAGAAGAGTTATACTGAATGATTATGATGTCAGACCCCATTTGAGAAAGAATATAATCAAGCTACAGTCACTAGTACATAATGAATTCTCTTCGCCAATGCTTACCAATGTACTGAAAAATGTCTTACACAAAATCAGGATATTTATAGGATCAACTGTGACTGTTAGAAAAGCTGCTCAATTTTGTTTTATATTTTGTTCTCCGCCGTGTATATTATGTGCCAAAATTTAGTTAATTTTATATGCATGGTGAAAAAGAATCGTTAAGTTTAAGCATTTCTTTACAAATTATCATTACTGCAATGATTTAGTATCATAGCAATGAGTTACTTATTTCTTTCAAGTAACAAAATACTAGTAAGTGAAACGGTAAACTACGCGCGACCGCTACGGTCGCAGGTTCGAATCCTGCCTCGGGCATGGATGCGTGTGTCGTCCTTAGGTTAGTTAGGTTCAAGTAGTTCTAAGTTCTAGGGGACTGATGACCTCAGATGTTGAGTCCCATAGTGCTCAGAGCCATTTAGCCAAACGGTAAACTAGAAAACTAAAACAGGATTATTGTAAAACAAACAGTTGAAAACATGAAACAAAAATCAGTAATGTAAATAATTAGTACAGTAATGAACGTTTCGATATTTTAGTTATGATGAAAGAACTATGACAGAATATTGTGTACAGTTAGAAACCAGGTTTATTTCACATGGACATACGTGGCGTGTAAGCTTCTTTAAGTTACGTTTTAAGAAAAGTTTTCATTTTTCAAAATTAGTATATCGTAGTGTGGTGTTTCGCAAAATTTCTAATTACTACAAAAGTTGATTATACAGTTTTCAAGAAAGTTGATCACGACGGCTGGAACTTTAATAGTGGCAACTATTTGTTGACAGTTCGTACAAAATAGATACGTGTTTCAAAGTTTTTTTGACCTTCAAAGTAGTCACCAGCATTGTGTATAACACATTGCCAGCGATGTGGAGGTCGTATGATATTCTTAGCAGTGCCAGTTGTGTTGACAGTTCGAGCGGCGCGTTCTATAGCCCGACGAATTTATAGCAGTTCTGAAGTGAATGCCGTGAAGTGTTTCCTTCAGTTTAGAAATCGAGTTGAACTCACGAGGGCTTATGTCAGGGGAGTGCAGTAGTTGGTATAGTACTTAGCAGCCCCATCAGTCAAACAAATCAGTAACAGCTTGTACTGTACGTGCTTGAGCATTGTCCTGCAAAATGATGGTCAGGTCCTGCAGAAAGTGTCATCTCTTCTGTCTCTATGCTGTTCATTTTTGGAACACAGCCTACGACGAGCTTAGAGACAGAAGTGATGACACTTTCTGCAGGAGCTGATCATCATTTTGCAGGACAATGCTCAAGCACGTACAGTGCAAGCTGTTACTGATTTTATGTGAGTGCAGGCTTTCTCGGCGAATTTCATATAGGAAGTCTTTACAGGTTGTCAGCCGAGTAGGGTCGCCGTCTCGTAGCAACGTTTCGATGGTTCAGAATGGTTCAAATGGCTCTGAGCACTATGGAACTTAACTTCTGAGGTCATCAGTCCCCTAGAACTTAGAACTACTTAAACCGAACTAACCTAAGGACATCACACACATCCATGCCCGAGGCAGGATTCGAACCTGCGACCGTAGCGGTCGCGCGGTTCCAGACTGTAGCGCCTAGAACCGCTCGGCCACTCCGGCCGGCCGTTTCGATGGAATGCGTCTCGAAACGTTGCTACGAGACGACGACGCTACTCGGCTGACAACCCGGGAAGACTTCATATATGTTACCGATTTGTTTGACTGATGGGGCTGCTAAGTGCTATACCATCTACTGCACTCGATTTCTAAACTGAAGGAAACACTTCACGGCATTCGCTCCAGAACTGCTACAAATTCGTCGGGCAATAGACCGCGCCGCTCGAACTGTCAACACAACTGGCACTGCTAAGAGTATCCTACGACTTCCAAATCGCTGGCAGCGGGTCATACACAATGCTGATGACTGCTTTGAAGGTCAGTAAAACTTTGAAACACGTATCTATTTTGTACGAGCTGTAAATAAATAGTTGCTACTACTAAAGTTCCAACCCTCGTTCATTTCAGCTTTTATATGAATAACATTAATTTTGTATTATTTCGAAGATATTTCTTATGAACTTAATACGCCAAATTATCTGTCGGGATGCGCCCTTTACCCCTTAAAAATTAATTTGAGCACAAACAAAAAAATACGTAGGGGGCTGGTATTGCATTATTTTGTCCCCTCTACACACCCGCCAAGTTTCACAAAGATCGTTTATTTAGACTTGGGAATGTTCCTTCGTCATTTTTTTTATTATTGTTGGCGTAAGTCTATATGTAATACAGTGAAGCCTCTAGACGTCAGCTGCATAGAGATTCACACATGGAGCAACGATTGCCACAGGCGATCATTCATCATTGCAGAGCAAGTGGTGCTCAACATTTCGAGCAATCGTGCACGTTAGGCAATGATGAACGGTTTATTGGAGGCCTGTACTACTGTAAGACCTTCAGGGACGGTCACGAGGATTACATTTCATCACCTTGCAGCCTAATTGCTATGGAGCACGAAAAGACGCATCTCGAGGCATTAATGCCGCAAGGTACTATTTTTTGTTGAGGACGGATTCTGCTTAGGCGCCAGTGATGGGTGCTTACATGTGCTTTGCCTAGCAGCAAATGGTTCGTAACCCGGTTGTAAACTGCACACCAGGGTACATCATTGTGCCGTCCTAAGCAGCGTTGGCGGTGCCTCGTGCTGTTTTTCTCCTTCGGCGCTCACCCACAGCTGTCCCCAATAGTGCCGATGGAAATCTCACGCAGAAACTTAATAGGTTCGTTTGAGTAACGGTTGTAACCGTTGGAATCACGCGATTTCGATGCAGACATTCTCTCAGTTCCCACGGTTTGCGACGGCGGAAGCTGTTCGAGTAGCGGCCAGTGGATGGTAGCAACTAGTTTCTACCGACCAGAAGTTTTTCTTCTGGTGACTCCAAACCTCTTAATAACCTTGCTCGACGGAGATAAGCCCGCTCGTGCGCAAAGCTTTTTATATTCAGTCTCACAGCCTTCTCGTCAAGACAAGAATTAGAGACGGTACGTTTCAACCCTCCTAAAATTTAATAAATCTTAGTGTAATTTTCTCTTGAGGGATTTTTCTGCAGCAATAGGTTTCTATGAATCCTGGGATATCAAATGTAAAAGCATCTCACTATCCTCTGTCAACTTCACTTTCAAAATGAATAAATTTTCCCTCTTCCATACAAGGATCGGATCACAAGCGGCGATAATTGTGGGTCACGTACTGTACTCTTCTCTATAAATGACATGCATACATTAGCTTGCGTCGATTTAGAGAGGAGAAGGCATTCGTACAATTATGCGTGCTATACTGTTACACGTATATTAGTGAAATTAAGTTGCATACCAGATTCATGATCACCGGATACGATGCAGCCACTCCCTACCAACTCAAAGAGTGTTAATTTTTCATCAAATTGCTAATTTTCAGCATTTATAATGTCCGACATTAGTACAGTACATTGCAGTATATTAACATTGGTACTTATTCTGTCGTAAGTGTTGTCATTCTGCAACAAAGTTTGTGTCACCAAATGTCACTCAGTGAATCAAGATTATCAAATTCGTCATCATATGCGTACAATCAAAATATGTAAAACAAAACAGGATGTTGATGATGAGCAAAGCGCGGATTGTCAGGAATAATTCTGAACGTCTTCAGTTAACGTTTTGTATCACTGCTCCGCCAAGAAGGGCCGATCATAAGTGGAAAGCAGAAACGTTTGGCTCGATTTCATTCAGCCGGCCGCTGTGGCAGAGCGGTTCTAGGCGCTTCAGTCCGGAACCGCGCGAATGCTACGGTTGCAGGTTCGAATCCTGCCTCGGGCATCGATGTGTGTGGTGTCCATAGGTTAGTTAGGTTTAAGCAGTTGTAAGTTCTACGGGACTGATGACTTCAGATGTTAAGTCTCATAGTGCTCAGAACCATTTGAACCATTTTTAATTTGATTCATTACTATCAATGTTTTTGGGAAAGCCTGCAACTGTCGATCAGTATTTAAATAATGTATTACTCATGATTAACACGACCCGTTTCCAGAATTTCTCATTGTCGTTGTCAGATATTTACCTTAGTATTTTGTGCGTTTTTCTGCTTCTCTTGCACAAAAAAACGACAGTACGGTGAAAAGAGAGGCGCAACACACATACAAACATCACACGAAATACTTACGTAAATATTTGCATTTACAATGGGAATAAATTCTCGAAACACGTTGTGCTAAGCACAAACACAGGTACCAGGTGCACTGTTTCATTATTCATATCATAATAGTCTGAGAAACGCTAAGAGCGCAAAGGTGTCAACTAGCGCTACAGGTGGTCAAACAACGAAACACGCGAAATATGCCCTCGATTCACGCAAAGGTTTCGTTGGTCGAAACTGTATGCGCGGTAGAGACAGTCTGAATACGGATGCACTCGTTTGTGATCCCTTCATTCGAACGAACCTGGTGATAAGTCTAGTGCAGAAACGCATTTCTCATCCCATCATTTCGATGCCATAGTCATCAGGGATCACTTCAGATCCGACCTTTCGAACAGAGGACTCTTAATACTCATCAGAACCACCTCCCGGCATTCTCGCCTCAAGCGCTGCGCCAAACCGCCCTTTTGTTCCGAACGGTTGGCCGCCTACAGTTGACCGTCCTCTGCCGACCTGCACACTTAGTGTTCTCGTAGCTACCTTTCTGTTACTTAGTGAGGCACCGCAGTCTTCATGCGCTGTGGATGCAGAGGAAGTTCTTATTAGTCGGGCTCATGTGATTGTATGCAATGCCATTAAATTTATCGGAAGACAGGCAAATGAGGAACCAAAAATCTCATTACAAAGTGTGTTCGAGAGTATTGCAGGAACCGCTAGCTGTTGCAGTCGCACAATAAAGAGAATTAAAAAGGATGGAGAAAACATAGATAGGTACAAGTGCCATCCAAAGCTTCAGAAGGCAAGTTTCGAGTCTGCTGAAAATCGGTTAATCACGGCCAACGTTTCACGATAAATTGCTTCCGCTTCCGGCGTGATTGCCTCCTTCAAATCAGTCAGCGGCGTTCGTTGGGATACGCAAGTGACTTCAGATATCCCACAAAAAGAAGTGCTTGAATCGGGGAACCATGGGGGATTTAACCGAAACGGGAAATAGCCCTCCCTGGAAATATGCGACGAACCGCGTCCATAGTTCCACATGCAGTGTGTAGGATGGCACCATCTTGTTGAAAATGTTGCCCTTGTTGTCGCCGTCGCAGCAGCCGAGGCAAAAAAGCGTGAAGCATAGAATGTAACGTTCAGTGTTGACTGTCACAGTGCCACCATTTTCATCAGCCTCCCCACCCAAATTAATCTAAGCCACATTTATCTTTGTCATTATCGCGTTTTCAGTGTCTTCAAGCAGCACTTGCATCCGAACGGCAAAGTCCTCTCGTTGCTCGTAAGCTATTCGCTTCTGCTGCTGAACAGTACAAATCTTCTATGGAAGAAATGTTAAATCTTTCTTCAAACTACTGTTCGCTGAGTCATGACTTTAC